>NC_052356.1:26655525-26789218 GCF_009727055.1 Benincasa hispida
CTCAGATCATCATACTATTTCATCCATCATATAGTTTATCATAAAAATAAAGTTCCTTAAACATGCTGAAAGCATTTGGAAAAGATAACATATTTAAATCATATCAATTCCATGAAAAACATGCTTTACAATAGCATGAAGACAGTTCCACAGTTCATTGCTTGGCATTTCATCTATACACTTAGCATGAGAATAACTTTAAAGAAATCATAATTTCTAATTCATTAAAAACATTAATTCATCACATAGTCACTCACAACTTATTGGCCTCTTAACAGGTTACATGTTTCTTCTAGTTCTTCTTGCCTGAAACGACATATTTCTCGGTTAAACCACTGAGAATTCCTAGTAAAATACTTCATTAATTCATTTATTAAAGGAATTTTATGCAGATGGCTCTAACTGGTGAGACCCCCATGAGCCACAAGCGAGATCCCTAGAGCAACACCGCGAGGTCACCACAAGCGCACAGCGAGATCACATGACGACACCAGCAAGATCATCTGAGTGAGACCAGCGAGATCACCTTGAGTGAGACCAGCGAGATCACTTGAGCGAGATCTCATTTACCAGCGACACCAGTGATACTCAGCCCCCAGCGATACTAGCGATACTTTAAAATGAAATATTTTAATTTTCACTAATTTGTCATGTAGATTGCCAAAACCAAACTTTCGAAGTTCCTTTTCCCTTTTTAATCTTCCTACCGCCTCCCAAATTCAAGGATAATTCGCCACGTCAACTCATATCTAATGACTCAGCCAGCCAAATAAGTGAGTTTCTTTATTTAATACGTTTTTCTTTTTCTTTCTTCAATCTCTATAATTTGCATAGATTTTCACTTATATGATATTTAATATATCATTCTTTTGGCGAAACATACTTGTTTAGGAACTTAGATTTCGAGATTTACACTTAGCTTACACGAGCTTATTTCTTCATGCTTTCACCCTCTATCCTTGCTAAGTCATGGCTTCATTCAACTCATTAAGAGACATCTCATTACTTTCTCTCTTAAATAATTAGGGTTTGAGCTTACACTATGGGTTGGGCGTGGGGCTCAATGAGGTCTCTTGGCTTTTTGGCCCTTAACATCAAATTAATTAAACTAATTAATGTTTTGATGATAAACATACTTTTATTTATTGAAAATTGATGTTTTGAAATGCTCATTGCATAGAGTTTGGAACAACAATTTGAATTGCCCAAATCGGAGCTCAAACGAAAAAGATATAGGCAAAATAAGTTTAACGGAAAAATCCTGAGCTGGTGATGTGACAAGTTTACTCATAAAGTGGACCAATTGAAAGATGTCGCTTGCAGTATGAATAGTAACATGGTTAGGATGGCAAAATTCCCCATGGGGTCGGGTCCTCGCAGGTCCTCGACCTGATCGGGGCAGGGAACCCAGTTTGACCGGGTATAGAGGTCAAACTGGGGATTTAAATCGGGTCCGGTCGAGAACAGGGCAAGGAAGGGAGGGGATCCTCGCCCCGTCCCTGACTTCCGCCCGCCCCGATTATTTAATTAATTTGAATCATATTTACAGTTAGAGCATATAATGGAATAATAATATAAAGATTTTACATGTATGATAGCAAGCAAAATAATCAGTGAAAATCATAGTTTATTGTTTATTGATGGTAATTTTTTAATTTTAATTTTCTAATATAATAAATTTTATAATAAAAAACATTAAAATACTTTTTTAATTGTTAATTTAAACATATATATGTAACAATAATACTAATTTATTACATAAAATTTACAATTTCAATATAAATACTAATGTTAGTTAATTTTAGGTAATAAAAATAATAAAATAAAAAGCGAGGATTTTTCCTCGCAGGAACCCGAATCCCTGACCCTGATCCCCCAAGACGGGGAATGGGGCAGGGACGGGGATTAAAAATCCTTACGGGGAGGGGATAGGGAATGCATAAAAATCCTCACAAGGATTGGTAGTTTTAAATTCTCTATATTTATCACCAATCTTTTATTACTATTAAATAGGGTACTTTAAAGTGTGATTCTTATCTTCTTATTTAATTCAAAATGAAATTATTTCCATGAGTTTATTGTTTAAATTACTTATTACTTAAAATTGTATTCATTTTCAAAGAAGTATAAAGCATTATCTCTTGAAAATAAATCTTTGATAGATAAAAATTATTGTTTAAAGAATAGACACTACTACAGAAATTGGATTACGTAATATTTTTCTAATGTTAAGTAAAGGGTATACTTGACGCTTATGAAAGCGTTGAGTATTCGACTGTCAAGTATGATGTGATAACTTGACTTCAAAAAAACACCAAGACAAATGTTTCGTGATACAATTTCCGTGTCAAGAAAGATAATACACTTGACATAGGTGGTATGTCAAGTTTATTAATTCTTGACATTGATTACGTATCATATATGATAACTCTTGACGTTTTTTATTTGTTAAGTATGTCTTTTTTTTTTTCAAATTAAATGCCCCAATTGATATTCTCATTTTCTGCCTTGTATTCCAACAATATAATTACATCAACTAAATAAACATTTACATTTAACATCTATCAACTCAATATATTCACTAAAAATTCCATATGTTCAACTATGACCTTTCATATTAACACTCCTCACAAATGAGGATAATATTTCTCTTTCACATGTACATGCACAAAATAAAATCTCAATTATTGCTTTTGTATACAAAACTCAACTTTCAACAAACATAAAAGTGACAAATTGTTTAATAAGTAACCTCTCAATAAAGTACATTATTTAATCTATATATCGAGTTTTGAAGTCTAAAGATCGAGAACTAAGGGTCAGACAAGCCATGTTTAAGCAAGTCAACTTGCAAAATAGAATAAATGGCGATAACATCAAATTTCAAAATATAGAAATAATTGTTAAGATACAACAATGACAAAAAGTCAACTTGTAAAATAGAATAAATGGCGATAACATCAAATTTCAAAATATAGAAATAATTGTTAAGATACAACAATGACAAAAAGTCACACACAAGGAAAAATTTACATGATTGGTTTACTTTATACAATGAAAAAATATCATACTCGAAACTTAAAAAATACCTGCAACTTAAAATTAGAGACTTGCTGGGATTTCATTCATTCTCTTTTGACCATATCCAACTCCGGGAGGAACAATTACTTTTAGCTGCAAAACAAAGGAAGAAGATGGGAGAGATTTGAGAAAATAAAATAAAGAGGAAGAAGATTATCAACAAATCAAGCATATGCTAAAATTTAAAATAGAAAAACGCAAATACTTTTCCCCCAACTTTCACAACTTTCAAGCGAAAGCGACTTGACACAGTTGTAATCCCTCTATAAAGGCAATCAAAGTGCATCTTTAATAGAAAACTAATACAGGAATCAATGAGTAGAAGAGAATATTGGAAGCCCAATCTTATCTACAAGCAATAAAAAATTTCTATGTATGCAACACTCATTCCCACAACTAAGTAGTAGCACAACAAGTCTAAGTTCAACAGAATATGAAATGTGTTAATCTTGCTAAAACTTAATCAAATATATAAGAAATTTTACCAAATGTGTCTCACCATACACTCTTCAACAAAATCTATCACCAGATTAGAAACACATCATTAGAATCAAATAAGAGACATGCAAGTTTTCATTTAAAAATAATTTGAATCTAAGGCTAGCCACTCTAGTTACAAATTTTAAAAAATATGATAGCAAAATTACAAATGCAAAAATTACAAATTAAAAAAATAAGTTTCTGCCACAAAAGTCCAGAATTATAACCTATAATCATAAATCCAAATTTAAGTAAACTCCTAGGACCTAATTTCATTCATCAAAATAGCCAATTAACTTCAAATAGATTATCGAAAGTGTGGCTTGATTCGAATGCCACTTCAAAACTACAACTAAGTAATCCAACTAACGAAAATTTCAATAATAATAATGGTTATAAAACCAAATTCCAGCAACTATGTAACAATTCCAAAAGAGTTTCAAGACCTTAATATCTATCAAAACGTCCAAACATTATTAACTTTGTTGAATAGTGACTCCAATCCCTAGAAATCTTTGAATTGAACATTAAAAATTGAAAATAACTCAATTATTAGACCAATACTTCAATGGGTAACAAAGAACTATTAATACTAACCTCCAAACTTACCAAAACCTTGCCAAGATCGGTCTCAAACCTATTGAATAGCAACTCAACTCCTTCCAACACTTCAAAATCAATCTCATCATCAAACATTCAAACAAGAAAATCATTACAGAAGATGCTACAATTCTTCATGGCTAATTCCTAAACTAACAAGCCCTCAGATTCGTGAAAAATAGATCATTCAGACTCTGCAGAATAAAATAAAATGGTTAAATGCAGAGATAAGTATGGTGGTAAATGCTTCAACTGAAAAGTAAGAATGAAGATAAGGTTTCATTCATGATAATCAAATAAATCCTAGTACATGAACCAAAATAAATTTTAACCTTTAGGTTCACACTCCTAAGCATTCAATCATGCCAAAATCAACAACAAATCTTAATAACTTAATTCGTATAAATTACTCTCAAACCGAAAAGTTATAAAGCCCCAAATCATACCAAAATTCTTGCCGGAAACAAGCTCGAATCCGCTGAACAGCCCGCTTTTGGTTGCAAATCCCCCTTCTAAACTTGAATCACGACCCAAATACAATGGGTATAAAAACAAAGCCCAAATTTTAATGGGTAACAAAGAAATTTCAAGAATCTCAACAACCTTACCCAAGAATCAATTCTGCCGAAGAACGAACATAGCGACAACTGCACACACTCGACCGACGGTGGAATAGAAGAGGGAGAGCGGCGAGGCTGGCGGACGAAACGATGAGGACTAGCGTTATCTCGCAGTGCGGCTAATTGAGTGACTCGTGAAATCCGACGTCGACCTAATACTTTTGTCGGTGGTGAGGTGGCTGAAACGACGACTGTAGTTCATGGGGCTCAGATGTTCAGGTGGCGTAAGCTAGGGCTGGCATTGGCAATGTTATGTGTGAAGCCTGATAGCTAGTGTTGTTAAAATAATAAGTCAATTATTTTTTATATTTTACTTTACATAAAAAATGTGTTAAGTAAGAGCTTCTTATATTTAAGACCTTATATTACTTGACGCGAAAAACATATCAAGTAATGGTTCACGTGAAAATATTCAAAATATTCTGTTAATCTCCACTTTTTTAACCCTTTTACTTGACATTTTCTTTTCTAAAAGGTTATTACTTGACTTTTTTCCAAAGAAACATCAAGTAATTACAAACTTTTGAATGTGATATTCATGAGAAAAATGTTCTTTTACATATTCTTAAAGAGAAAGAATTGTTTGCTAATAAAGAGCTTGTAACTGCAAAAGAGTCTATAAAGGAATTCACTATTGGTGCACAAAACTTGGATAAAATTATTGATGTGGGTAAACCCTTTAGTGATAAAAAAGGACTAGACTATGTGAATGAAAATTCTTCTTCTACTTCTAAAAGCACTACTTTTGTTAAAGTCATCCCTTATATGTCTCAATATGTTTTGCCTAATGTATCTAATTTTGTGCCAAAGTATGAAAAAATTAAACATATTCATGAAAATTCAAAGTTTGTGCGTGAATGATTTCATGCATGCTAGACCAAATTGTGCTCGTAATGTGGACTTTGTGAATAAACTTGAAAAATCAAAGTTTAGGCCTAAACATTCACTTGCTAAAACTCATTGCGTGAATAGTGCCGAACTTGTATCTAATCACAGAAAGGCTAGAGATATCCATGCAAAATCAAAATTTGTGCCTACTTGTCATTTTTGTGGAGTTAAAGGTCATATTAGACCAAATTGTTTTAAATTGAAAAATGCTCCTAGAAAGAATTTCTTGAATAGAAATAAGGTGCAAAATCAATTAGTTAAAAAGAAATTTTTGCCTAATGTTGAATGTTATTCTTGTGGCAAAATTGGTCATAAAATTGATACTTGTTATTTACAAAGAATGAATCCTAGTAATATGGAATTAAATTTAAATGGGTTCCAAAGTCTTTGCTTACTAACAATAAATGACCAAAGAAATGGGTTTCGAAATCATTTGGTTGAGCTTTCTTTATAGGTGTGATTTCAAGAAGCAATTGGTTGCTTGGACTCCAAATTAAAAATTAATTCAAATTGGAGCAACTAAAAAGCTTGCTTGAATCCAACAAAGGAAAATAACTTATTTAGTAACATTTATTTATTTTTTGAGATAATTATTCTTTTGGTTTATTTATGGAAATTATATCTCTCGAATAGTTTAGTTAAAATTTGAGATTTTGTGAAATACTTTGATTATTGGTTTTAATGCCATGAGAAACGATTGTATATCTATCTATTTGGCATTTGTCCTTATTGCTTATGATTTGGCTTTTTAGCAAATTAGATGCTTGTTCTATCCTTGTGTCTTCTTGAAAGGTTTTAAGTAAAAGGATATTGAGTCTTGCAATAGATTTTTCATTGTTTTGATGATTGATGTATCTTGTTTATGCTCTTGGGTATGGAATAGATTAAACTTTTATTAATTGTTTTTGAGTATGAATTATCCATATTCCCTGGCTTAATTGTTGAATGAAAGTTATTTTGAATTGATATTAGTCTTGTTTAAAAGGATGTGATTTGTATGGTTGTTTGAAAGATTTGTTAAATTCTTTTTCATAGGAAAAGTATTTATGAAATTAATTTATATTCTTGAACCCCTTAAAATTTTTGTTCAAAATTGGTGTAATTCTTGATTATGTTGATATCATGCTTATATTTGATCGATAATGTATTCTTTTTTTCTTTCGGTGATATTGAATTTTCTAAAATTTGCTATTATTTGGTATCATTATTTGTTTTTCAAACAATTGGTGTTTATGTTGTAATATTTGATATTTTGGTACTTCTATTGCTTGATTTTTTTTACTTGAACGATTTTATCTCCTTGGTTTTAATTGATATTTCTTATTAGAAAGAGAGTGCTTGGTTGTAGGGGGAGTTATAAATTTTTATATATGAATGTCATGTTTGAATGAAATTGTTTCTCATATTGTAATACTGGTTTGTACTCCTCTTATGCATATTGCTTATCCTTTTAGGGGGAGTAATTGTCTTTGGAATAAAATTTTTTATTTAAAAATTTGTTTGATATTTCTACCCTCAAGTTGAATTATATATTAAATGTCTTTTTTTCCCCTTATTTAAGGGGGAGTGTTCAACTAATTTCAAAATGGGAGAATTTTGTGAAATTGTGTCTTAAATAGAATTAAGCTTGAGCTTGGTCTTTTGTTAAGCCTTTTGAATTTAAGATATTATTTGTTATATTTTTCATAGAAGACATGTTGATATGAGAAGAAATACAAAGTATGTGCTTGTGATTTTAGAGGAAGCTTTCATATCTTTGTTTATTTTTCTTAATTGTCTTTTTTTTTTTTCCTTTTTATTGATTTCAAAAGGAGGAGAGGTAGTAAGAAAAATAAAAGTTGTTATTGAATATATTCTTTTGTTATTAAATATATTCTTTGTGTTCAAGTGAACTGAAATTATATGTGTGTTAATTATGCATTAAGAACATATTTCATATCACACACCTATTTGGATTTCATATTTCTTGACTTGTTTGTCATCATCAAAAAGGGGAAATGATTGGCCTTTTGGCCCTTAACCTCAAATTAATTAATTTTAATTAACTAACTAATTAATGTTTTGATGATAACAAACCTGCTTTTATTTATTGACAATTTGAATGTTTTGAAGTGTCTATAGCATAGAGCTCGGAACAACGATTCTAACACAATTTGACGCCCAAATCAGAGATCAAACAAAGAAGATATAGGCAAAACAAGCTTAATAGAAAAATTTCGAGCCGATGATGTGGCATAAATTTTCTCATCAAAGTGGACCAATTGAAAGGTGTCACTTGGAGTAATGGAATAGTGACACATGACGGGCTTTTGATCTCTAGATTGGTTTTAAAAAGAAAATGAATTTAATATTATGTCTAACGGCTAATTTTGGACACATGGTGGGTTTTTGCTTTTTGTTTTAAAAAAAGAAAATGAATTTAAAAAGAAAAAAGAATTTAATATTATATTTTGTTTGTGTCCGCTAGTTTAGTTTAAAAATCTCCTGGGTTAATTTCTCTATCCCTATACTACTTTAATTTTGCAATTATTGTGTTATTGTAGTGTAGTACATTAAAATAATTGCAATATTTATTCTTTAAATTAATTGTTCATATTGATTTGTTTTAATTGGTAGTTTTAAATTCTCTATATTCATCGCCAATCTTTTTATTACAATTAAATAGGGTGCTTTAAAGTGTGATTCTTATTTTCTTGTTTAATTCAAAGTGAAATTATTTCCATGAGTTTATTGTTTAAATTACTTATTACTTAAAATTGTATCCATTTGTTTAATTGAGTTCATATTAGTAAAAAAATTTAATTAATTTTAATAAACCCTATTCACCCCTCTAGGGTTGCCATACCAATCCTACAAGATCAACCCTATAGATCGATCATGAGGATCAAGTGGCGATTTAAAGTTTGATCATGAAGAGAAAAAGTATGGACTTAGGACTTTAAGGATCCTAAGAGTTTGACTTTTAGGAACAATTAGGCTATTCCAACAATTCAACATATAATGGTTATGCTAATTTAGTAACCAAGTGACTAGGTGATTGTTACATAATGATATTTCTATACAATCAATAGAACTCATTGAAGGATCTCATACCAAGAGTTCCATGAGCGGGCTTAGATCGCTCCGATTTCACAGTGACTGAAACATAAACGATATACATTCCATACAAACAGATATGCATATTAAACTAATAATCGGCATGCTCAGAATACAATAAAATATAAGGATAGGGTTCATACCAGTAGAAGACACTCTTCGAACAACTGAACCTAAAGCAGCGGAAAATCTCCTACCGATCTACGAACACCCGGCGAGTCTGTTGACTGTAATAGCACGATTCGAACGTACACGAACAACGGCGCAAGGACGAAATCACCACAAGAGAAACCCGAGTATCCTCGGCGTTAAAAACCCAAAGAGTGAGCTCTGGTGAGTTTGGTAGAGGACGGAGGAGAAGACGTCGTATAGATGATAAACAAGTGGGAGATGAACTCTGCTATCATATAGCGGAAATGCTTATCGTATAGTAGAGCTACACGATTGCTTAGGAAAAACTGAACGATCGTTTAGGAAAGATGTAAACGATTGTTTAGAGAACGCATGAAGTAGACGATCGTTTAGACGAACGAGCTTCTATCGTATAGGCTCTCGTGATCGCTCTTTCACGGATTCTTTTTGGGCACGGGCGATTCGAATGCACGACTAAATAATTAATAAAATGAAAACGATTTTCAAAGCTTTAACCCGTCGGTTACCATAACCTTTGCAGCCCCAACTGCCCATGTTCGAACGTGGATTAATTGGTTAATTATCAAATAATTAATCAATTAATTTAATTAATAAATATTAGTTTTCAATCTCATTTGAGTAGGTGAGAAGTATCAGGCTTTCCTTGATATCATATATCTACTATAGTATTTTTCCTCTACTTGATATAAATCATATTTATATCTAATTTCCTCCAAAATAATGTGTCTCATACATTTAGCCAATTATATCATATATAATTGAACTTCCTCTTGTCAATTTGAACATTTCAAATTAACCCAAACACTAGTTCTCAACTTTATCCAAGCTACCCAGGTGCTGTCTCTTATACACATCTAGATGTGTATAAGAGACAGATCTAATGGACCTGTGGCTCGAAGCTCCAACGGTACGTGAATAGCTGGCTAAACTCTTTAGCCACAAGATTCACCATCCGTTAACTGTCAGTGATTTCACTAAAGACCAACAGCTGAACTCTTCTTACCACAGATATATATTTCTGTGTCCATCGGATATAGTCAATCATAAGTATGATGGCCCTTCACAGATGCTCGTAAGTACAGCTGGGCTAATTTACCATTTTGCCCGTGTAGTTACATCTCACTTCTTAAGTATCATTGATTCCTTTAATGAACAATACAACATAGTCCAACTACGTGTGAACACCTCTCGGGCCAAAAAAAGGTGTGTGGTGCCACATCGTTAAAGCCCCGAAATCAACCCTTAAGGGAGCCATCTATCTACTTACCCCTGCCTTGGGGAAAGAGTGAATTCCATCTTGTGTAGTTGAGTTCCCAGCTCCCAAATCAGACGAATCCCCAAAATGGTAGGTTTGAATCGGCGACTTGGCCACTCGCACCCATACAAATCAAAGGACCACCCTCAATGGCAGGAGTTCCCAGCTCACTCAGGATTGAGGTCATGTTACTTATGGTCATCCTAGTGAAGTGAAGTCTCTGTCATGAACGGTGTTATATAACGAGACATTAACACTTCGTGGTCAGGTCTTATACAAACTCTTTGTATAGAACACCACCGCTCGCATGTCCCAAATACGAATGATCAGGATCAGACTATCTATGGCAAGTCACAACACTTGTGACCATTCCACAAAGCGGGTCGAGTCCGTAGCATTACCAGGATAAGGTTTCCCTCCTATATCCATATACTATAGACCATTTTGGTTATCACTTAAGACATGATCCACTTGTATGTCACCACATACATGCTTGAGTCACATACAGATAACCAGGGATTTTATGTTTATTGGTTTGTGGTAAAGCAAATAAAATAAATAACCGAAAAAAACAACAAGATGTGAAGTAAATATCATATATTAACAATCACTGGTGTTCGTATATACTGTTTACAAACTACAGGACACGAGACTTTAGGGCATCAACCCCAACACTCATTACATTTGAAGTATGCCCAAAATACTCGGAGTTCTCAACTTTCTAACCTCTCAACCAAAATTATTACTAATTTGACCGTTGAAGTTAGGGGTATGAAAAAACTGCTTAAAGCAATCGAAACTACTTTCGGTTTGAGTTTAAACCAATCGGTTTGGTGATTTTGAGTTGAATATGGGAAAAAATTGAAAATTTTTGGTCGAGTTCAGTTTGATAGGAAATGGCCTTAGTTAAGTTGGCGTGAATTTTAATATGGTATCCATGAGGTCCCTAGTTCGAGTTTAGCTAGTGCCAATACTAATTTTGCACTTGATCCTAACCCACTTTACATGTATCTTATGCCAAATCAATTTGAACTACTTTAATATCTTTTTTTTAAAAAAAGATATGATGAGAATCTATTAGACTCTAGACATGCACCTAGAAAGTATCATCTCATCAGAGAGATAATACACCAATTTATATGATGAGAATATATTAGACTCTAGACATGCACCTAGAAATACCATCGTAAATTTTATGTTAAACATTCTATTTATCAATAAAATATTATTGAGTATCTTAAAATAAAGTTGTTGATTTTGTATTCTATTATGAAAATCCAATAAACATATCCATGACTATAGTATGAATACTTTAACTTTATATGGTGACATAAATAGGATCAAGTTAATAGTAAATAGCCTAAATGGTCTATAAGTATATGGATGGAATTGGATATCTTATCCTAGTAACACTATTGAATGCGACCCATTTTGTATAGGTAATGCAAATGACGTGATCCATAGATCATTCATGTAGAGACATGTGAGTGGTGGCATTATATGCAATGAATTTGCATATAGAATGGACTATAAAATAGTCACATTTCTTTATAACGACTGTTTACTGTTAAAACTGACTATTTCATACGAAAGTAACCTAGGATAACTCGAACTTAATCTTGAGCTAGCTATGAACTCCCATTTATTCAGGATTATTCTTTGATATGCATGGGTGAGTGTAGTCTAACAACATTGCTCAATAAGCCTTCCATTTTGGGGATAAGACCGAATAGATAGCTGGGGACATAGCCCTGTAAGATGAAATTCACTCCTACCCATTTTAGAGTTAGCAGATAGGTTGTTCCCTTAAGTGCTGATTCTAGGTCTTGAACAATCGGAGCCCCGCCTTCTCATAATAGAGAGGGACATGATTCATAAGTAGTATTATGAATCAAATTGTTCATTAGAGGGTCAGTGGAAACTTAAGGTGCAAGATTTATTTATAGGGGTAAAACGGTAATTTTGACCCAACTGTAATTACGAACGACCTGTGAAGGATTGAATTATTGATTATGGCTTACATGGACAAAAATATATCTATAGCGAGGAGTGTGCAACTATCAAGCTATAGTTGTGTGTCTTGATAGTTAACGAATAGTAATTAATTTGATTAAAGAGTTTATTGAATTAATTACAGATCGTTGGAGCTCATTATCTGTAAGTCCATTAGGTCCCTCTACTAGCTCTTAAATTGGAATAACAAATTGAGTATCGATGTATGAAATTAGGGTTATGAATTTGAAATGTTCAAATTCAATTTTAGGGTTTTCGATTGATTGTATATGATATAATTAAAAACATTTAATTTAATTGAAATTAAAAAAAAAATAGAAAATCAATTAATACTTAAATTATGATTTAAAGATAAAATTGATTTATTGGTGAAATTGATATTTTATTGATTTAATATTAAGATATTAAATTAATATTATTTTGATTAAAAAGTTTAATTAAAAAAATTAATTATTTAAAATTAGTTTTTATTTAAATTAATTATATTTGAATTAATTTTATAAAACTAATTTATATTACAAAAATAAAATGATTTTTGAAATCATTTTAAGTTAATGGGTTTCTCCATTTTTGGGAAAAACCCATAAACATAGTTGATGGATTAACACCAAATTTCAATTTCATTTTATGATGATCTTCAAGTTGGAGCTGCCCACCATGCAACCTTGTATATTTGTATGAATTCTACCAATATATAGTAGCTCCATGCATGAAGATCATTAAGCATTTTGAGTTTTACTTGCTGAAGTGAAAACCTGAAAACCCTACACATCCCTCACTTGTTCTTCATCAATTCAACTTGATTTGAGTGTTTTTACCAAACGTTCTAGTTTGAGCATAGTAAAGAAGATCTCGGTGGTAGTCCTCTTGAAGATTCAAGCTCTATCTTGGTGGATTTCAACTGAATTCGTGGAGGAAATCTTCAAAGGTAATATGTGTTTTAAACCCTCTTATGAGTATCATATGAACAACATGCTTAAAACTCAAATTAAATGTAGTTTAAGTACTTATTGATTCTAAAGTCTTCCGTTGCATGATATATCATTCCTTCAGGTAGACTAGTGGGTTCCAAAGATAAAAATCCTCGAAAAAGAAAAATAATTAATAGTCAAGACGACTTGGTTGGGGATGTAAATATCCATGAAGAAATCCTTGGCATGACTAGTGAGGAAGGTGAAATACCTAAAGATAATAATGAGATTTCAATAAACTATGTCATGATAGGAAAAAGATGGAATTGAACTAATGTAGCTATTGACAATATTTTGTGTATAATGTTGCTCTTGATATTATATCTGAAAATGAGGATCCTAACCAAAATCTGTTGAAGAATGTCGACATAGAAAAGAATGGCTTCAATAGAAAGAAGCAACTGAGATATAATTAAACTCACTTTCAAAATGTCAGATTTTTGAACTAGTAGTCGAACACCAGAAGGTGTCAAACCTGTGGGATACAAATGGGTATTTTTGAGGAAAAGAAATGAAAATAATGAGGTCTCAAGTTATAAAGCAAGAATAGTTGCACAAGATTTTTCATAAAGACATGGTATTGATTATGAAGATACGTATTCTTCGGTGGTGGATGCAATTACACTAAGATATTTAATTGACTTGACTATGTATGAAAGTCTAGACATACATCTTATGGATGTAGTCACGACATACTTATATGGATCTCTTGATGATGATATTTATATGGGAATCTCAAAAGGATTTAAGGTACTTGAAACATATAAATCAAGTTCTCAGGAATTGTATTCAATAAAGTTATAGAGATCATTATATGGATTGAAACAATCAAGACAAATATGGTACCATCACCTGAGTGGATATTTGTTGAAAGAAGGATATCAAAATAATCTAATATGTCTGTGTGTTTTTATAAAGAAATTACAGTTAAGATTTGCTATTATAACTGTATATGTTAATGAATTAAATATAATTGGAACTCTTGAAGAGCTTTCAAAGGCAATAGAATATCTTAAGAAAGAATTTGAGATGAAAGATCTCAAAAAAATAAAATTTTGTGTTGGTTTGTAAATTGAGCGTTTAGCAGATGGAATATTTATTCATCAGTCAACTTGCACAGGAAAATTTGAAAAGATTTTATATGGACAAAGCATATCCATTGAACACTCCAATGGAAGTTTGTTCATTAGATGTGAAGAAAGATATATTTCGACCTTGAGATAATAATGAAGAACTTCTTGGTCCTGAAGTACCATATCTTAGTGCAATTGGTGCACTTATGTATCTTGCTAATATTACAAGACGTGATATTGCATTTTCAGTAAATTTATTAGCAAGATATAGTTCTTCTTTGACAAATAGACATTGCAATAGAATTAAGCATACACTCCGTTATCTTCGAGGAATGATCGATATGAGTTGTTTTATTCAAATAAATCAAAATTTGATCTAGTTGGTTATACAAATTATGGATATTTATCTGATCCACACAAAGTTAGATCTCAAATAGGTTATCTATCCACATGTGGAGGAACTGCTATATCATGGTGATTAGTGAAGCAGACCATAACGACTACTTCCTCAAATCATGCTGAAATTCTTGCAATTCACGATGTAGGTTGGGAATGTGTATGACTAAGATCAATAGCTCAGTACATTTTCTCGCTTGTTCCCGACGGCTGTTTAGGAGTGCATATGAGTTCATGAGTGCATGAGTTGTGGAACATGTGGTTTGTCTTCTAGTAAAAATCTTCCAACAATGTTATATGAAGACAACACAATATATATAGACCAAATCTATTGAGGATACATTAAAGGAAATAGAACAAAACATATTTCATCATAACTTTTCTACACTTATGATCTTGAAGAAAATGGTGACATCACTATACAACAAATTTGTTTGAAGGATAACGTGACAGACTTATTTACAAAGTCCTTACCTACCACAAACTTTGAGAAATTGGTGCACAACATTGGAATGCGAAGACTCAGAGATCTTAAGTGATATTCCCATTAGGGGAGCAAATATATTGTATTTTTTAGGAGTATAAATTATATGAAATATGTACTCTTTTTCTTTCACTAGGGTTTTTCCCATTGGATTTATCCTAGTAAAATTTTGATGAGGCATATTTCATATATATAATGGACATCTAAGGGGGAGTATTATATAAATATTATAATAAAAAAAGATACCTATCCTTCATGTCTCCATGTATTACCTATCCTTCATGTCTCCATGTATCTTTGTACATGTTGGCTATTTATCTTACAACTACACATTATTGTTGTCCAAATAAGCATATCCCCTACTTGCCAAATTATCTATAAATAGAGTCATTTGGTGGTTTATATGTGTGTGAATATGGGTGAGAAATCCCAATTTTTTGGAGAGAAATTAGAGAAAGTTTCATAATTTTCTTATTTTCTTTATTTTATGTAAGTTATTTATTTATATTATTTTAATAATACAATTTCTCAGCATTTGTGCTCCTCAATTTTACAGTAAAATGTAGTTCTAATGGTATAGTACAATAAAAAGAAAAGTAGGAACAAAAGTCAAAATAAAGACAAACTTCAAAACCCAACTCTACACCTCAAAAAGAGACTAATAACTTACAAATAAATTAACTCTAAAGAACCAAAAAAACTTCATCCACATAAAACAACTTTTGACAAACTAACTCAACTCTATATTTCAAACAATTGAACTATACTCAAATTGATTAACTATACTAAAATAATCATCTATAACCACATTCAAATTAAACTATAGTCATCATACATTAAACCATGTTTGATATCGATGAAAAACCAAATAACTTCATAGTTTTTGTTGAAGTGAATCCCTAAGAAATATCTCAACTTAGTATGCAATAAAAGCCAAAAAGAAACAAGAAAGAAGAACAAAAAAGTGATCGTAAAAAACAAATCCACCACTAAATTACAACCAAAACAAATCAAGATAAAAACTAAGAAGTGATTCCTTGCAACTGACATGAATCTCTTCTCTTTCTTAGACCTCTCCGTCCAAAATTCCCTTACTTATTGCCATTCTCCCTCTCTCTTTTCCTCTTCAAACCAATTTCATTTCTCTTTTCCCATCTCCCATGGGAGCCAATCTCTGCTCCATTAGGTGCCCGGTAGCGGCGCACGCCTCCGATGACGGTAAAGCCAAAACGTGTTAGAGATAATTGATTGAAAAACTCATTTCTAAGGTCGAAAATGATTTTTGTCTCACTTTTAAAACTTAATAATTTTGACATCTCGCCTGCATCATCATATAGCAATTTTACAAAATTACCTTTATTTGTTTTTCTCTTTTCCTACTTCCTTTGATTTCTTCATTCTTTTTTTTTCTTTATTTCTTCCTCCTTCTCCTTCTAATTTCCTCCATTTTTTCTTCTCCCTTCCTCCTCCTTCTTCTACGGTACTTTTCTTTTCCAGTGCAACGAATTTCGACGAAACCATACGCTAGCTCCGATGAATCTATACGGACAACTTTGGTCATTCTCTTCTTCTCTCCCTCTATTTAGTCTGTGTTGTAGAGTAAGATTGCTCGTCAAAGAGTGAGAACAAGCATTGGAGAGTGAAACTAGAGAGCGACATCGTAAAAGGAAAGGAGAGAGGAGAATGATTTGTGGGAGAGAAAAGGGAGCGAGAGGCCAATCTACATAATAGGGTTTCATTTTGTAATTTTATTCGAATTTGACGTCAATAATGATAAAAAACCTCATTTTCAAAATTTAATTTAAACAGAAGGTCAAAAAATCTCATTTTAAAAAAGCGGGTCAAATTTATTTTTTCCTCACACTTGAGCCATCCATCAGGCAAACCCAAAAGTCCTGTGAGATTTTGTAAATTGTGTCCATTGCGACCCTCTCTGTTATTTCTTCTTTTTTTTGAAAAATTAGGACTCGAATTTGCAGACTATGCGATCTGCGGGTGGAGAAGGCGAAAATGGTGGAGGAAAGAGAGAAGAGAAGTGAAGAGAGAGTTAGAGGCATCGATTGAGAAGAAGGAAGTGAGAAACGGGCACATGTCTTTGGAGGAGTTGCTGTTGGCTTCTCCAGGAGTGTCATCAGAGCGAGATTTTAGCAATGGCAGAGAGTTTAATGTTTCGAGACATGGTGGACTCAAGAGAAAAGTTCATCCAACGAAGCTTTCGCAGTTCTCTTCGGCTTGTGAGAGATCGGGTTTGGTTGGTGAATCAGTTGCAGAGGATGAGTATTCTCATGGCGGTTTTTCAATTTGCAGAAGCGAAAGTGGGAAGTTGAAGAAGAAAGTAAGTTTTAGGCTGCCGGAGGTGTCAGACGTTATTGTAATTCCCTCGTCGGAGGATGATGTCACGGCCGATGACGGGAATGTTGCTTCGTAGTTTATGGCTTCTTAAATTATCATCACACTCCAAACTTTATAGTGTATCGATTGAGATTTTTGTACGGATGATCTTCTTCATGGATGTCTTCAAATTATTGATCCGCCTTTAAAAACCAAATTAAATATAACCTTATGCTTACATTCTAGTATACTAGCAACCTTTTAAGTGACATTACATTTGGGACATCCGTTCCAGGTCGATGTTGTCATGTCCCTCACTCGATGAGTAGGGCCAACTCATTAGGTTAGAGAAACACAACATCAGATTGGAAAGGATATCTCTAACCAAATGTCACTTGAAATGTTATTGGTGTACAAGGTTAGATTTCATTTATTTGTGGGGGTGGGTTATTAGTCATTAAGACGCTCATGAGATTTGTACAAAAATTTATACAATTAATTAAAACTATGAATTTTCTTTAAGGCACCAATTTATGACATTCTTTAATTGCGTGAGATTTGTAATTTTATCAATGGAAAACTCATAAACTTTCATAAGCAAATCAATTACGGCAATTAATTGAGATTTCTTTTAAAAATTGCTCATGCATCAATGCATGCAATTGAAGCCTACAGATGTATACATATTTACAAGATAATCTTAATAAAAAGTCTAAATTGATTTAATTTTAACAATTTACATGTTTAATTGAAACAATTATATTTTTTCCACCATACTTTTCAAACTACATTTTAGGAGGATGTTAATTGATACAATTAATTTAAGGGACAATTGTAAATGTAGATATTAGATATAAAGTATTAGTAAATATAACGTAATATAAAAAAATTGCAAATATGACAAATTTTAAATAGTCTATCAATGATGGGCCATATTATTGGTAGGAGTCTATTAGTGATAGACCATATCACTAGCGATAGAAGTCTATCGCGGATAGACTTGTCTATATTTGCAATATTTTTTTAAATGATATTATACATTCGATTATTATTTCTATAAATGTTACCAATTATAATTACCTTTAATTTAATTGATACAATTATTATTTCAAGACTTAAATTAATAAAACCTTAAAATTTAACGATGTAAATTAATATTTTTCCTTCCGTTTTTCTAATCTAAAAATTTGCCTCACTTTGTTCGGAGTTGTTTTTTTTCTTTTCATTCTCCTCTTCTTCTTTTCGGTTAATATTCTTGTTGATTAATCTATTATATATAAAAGATACTACAACGGTAGAATCTTTATCTTCCCATTTTATCTTCTTCTTATTATTTTTTTTAATGTCAAAATTATACATTGTCTTTTAAAATGTTTGTACTTTTCACCTTGTTTCTCTTGATTTTAATTATTAACATATCATCCCTTTACAAAGGGCATGGTAGGAGAGGGGTGAGGAGAGAATTAAATCATGTACACTAAAAACAGATACATATTTGTACCTTTTGATTTTTTTTTTTTTTTTGTTGATTTTGTTTATTTTTTGAAAAAAAACTTTTAGACTTCTCCAACAAACACAATAATGAAAACAATTTTTTGTATATATTGGTTTTCTTCAGAAATAGTAATTTAATTCTACCCTTTTTTTCCTAATCATTGTATTATCGTTTGGTTTCTTAACCTATTTTTCCCCCATTCCAGGCTTTTCTTACAAAAATGTTAACGAAAACAAATTATGTTCTCTCTCTCTCTTTTTTTTTCTTTCTTTTATAGTATTAATTAATTTAATTTTGAACTCATGCTCAACCATTAATAGAAATTGTTGTCCAGATGACAAGATCTTTATGTTAACAATCACAAAACACTCAGTTATAAACAGTCGATAACAATTCAAGAATCAGGGGAAGTAGTATGTTGAGGCTTAAAAATCCTTCTGTCGTTTACCAAAAGGCAACACGATCGTGTAGACAATGCTCTAAGAACTAAACAATAGTTCAATTATGTAAACACTACAAGAATTTTGGGCTTTAATGTTGGTTGAAAAAAGTGAAATCAGATGTATAATGTCGATTTTGTTTTTTTTTAAAAAGCGAATCTTTAATGTCGGTTTTAAACCGACATTGTAGGGGTACCTTTAATGTCGGTTTTAAATCGACATTAAAGAGCCACTTAATTTTTCCCTCTTCACTCTCCCCCTATTTCTATCCCCCCCCCCCCCATTTTTTTTTTTCATTTTCCCTCTTCACTCTCTCCCTATTTTTTTTTTCCTCTCATTCTCACACTTCCCTCTTAGACCCTCTTCTTTCCCACTTCTCTCTTCCAAACCAGTCGTCTGTGTGTAGATCTCGTCTGTTGATCGTCCGTCGTGGTGTAGATTTGGGTGAAAGTCTGCCATTCGTCCGTCGATCGTTGGGTGAAGAGGCTGTCGTGGTGTAGATCTGGCTCGGTCTGAAGTTGCACCCAGTCATTCGTGGTGTAGATCTCTCAATTCCGTCGCGCCGTACCCAGTTGCCCGGACTAAAGTCCAGATCTGAAGTCGCCCGGATTCGTGTGCCGCCATTTTTCGTTTGATCTAAAGTCCATATCTGAAGATCTGAAGTTCGCCCTTTGTTGTTCGTCCAGATTAGTATGCTCTTCTTTTCTTTCCTCTCTTAAACTCACAACAATTTTTGTTCTTATGTTTTAGCTTCAACTGTTTGTGTAATGTCTCAATGAAAGCCAGTTGCCAGTTTCACTTCAATATATCTCTCTGCTCTTAGAATTTGTGCCTTTTTATTTGTCTATGGCTTTTAAAATTCTATTGAATAATGGTTTTGTTGTATATGATACATTTGTTGATGTATTGCAAGAAGCGTTGCAAGAGTTGCTCCTGTGTTGGGTACGTGATCAAGAGCAGTGAAAACGAATGTTGAGTGCAAGGTATTGGGTAGACATCGTGTAGCAAATGGATAGCGTTACACGATGAGGTAGGCGGGCGTTGGACAATCGTGTAGCAATGCGGGGAGCTAAACGATGAGGTAGCGATCGTGTAGGCGGCGGCTGGACCATCGTGTAGCAATGCAGAGCTAAACGATTGAGGATGACGATCGTACTAGCCAATGCGTGAGCTAAGCGAATGTGTTAGCACGATCGTGTAGGCGGGCGCTGACGATCGTAAGCAGATGCGCGGGCACTAAGCGATAGACTACACGATGGCGCTACACGATGGGCATGAGCGCTAGACGATAGCTGTGTTGTGCTAGACGATGAGCAGACACGCTACACGTTAGGCGGAATGCTAAGCGATAGATGATGATGTTAAGCGATAGGTGAATGCGTTAGATGATAAGGCGTCAACGCTGAACGATGGAGATAAACGATGGGTGCGGTAGTTAAACGATAGTTTATGCGCGACATTGTTTACTAAACGATTGAGCTACACGATGGGCCGCTAGAGCTAAGCGGTAGATGCAGGAACTAAACGATTGATTGGCTTGAGAACATGTGCATTATACTAATTAAATACACTAAAAGAATGTTTGACTCACAGTTTTAATAAGTTTTAGTTGTTGATTCACAGTTTTAAAAAGAATATTCTCTCATTTATTCAACTATTGAGTTTTCTTGTTTTGTAGGTGCAACAAAGGAGTAAAGATTTGGTATCGCAACCTCTTTATGCTTTTTCTTGGGGAACTCTAGTAAAGAATTTTACCTTGAGTGTACCATTTATACACATTCCCAATAAACACGGTTAGTTGCATATGAATTTTGATCACATTTTCACTTTCAATTCTTTGTCTTAAACCTTTTTTTGTTTGTGATCCTTTGAACAACAGTGGTAAGACAAAGATGCCTATAACCAGACACTGTTGAAGCTGGGGGAGTCTGTTCAAGAAGAATTATGAAGGGATCCATATTTACCAATTGGAGAGGGACAGTAAACTCATAATATTTATAAAATCATAATGTTTGTATTACTTGTAATTTGTGTTTTCAAGGGCTGAATTATTGTACGACCTTTTAAATTATAATTTTATAGCAGAATTTGTGGATTAAATATAATAGATTTGCAATCCATACATAAATAACATGTCATAGCCACAGTGTTCGATGATGATGTGTCATGTTATACTTTTTGACCAAAAAAATGGATTCGGCAATGGAATTTAAAAAAATGGATATAATTGATAAAACGGACAGATTCTGGGCTTTAATGTCGGTTGGAACCGACATTAAAGGGCTTTAATATCGATTGTAAATTTTATTAAAGGGCTTTAATGTCGGTTGCAACCGACATTAAAGACAATGTTATTAAAGCCCTGTAATGTCGGTTTAAAACCAACATTAAATACAACCGACATTAAAGGACTTTAATAACACTATATTTAATATCGGTTGTCAACCGACATTAAAGCCCAAAATTCTTCTAGTGAAACGATTGGATGAAATGTTAGATGATTGTGTAGACGACAGTTAACTGAAGCTAAATGATCGTATAGACGATTGAGCGCGGAGCTAAGTAATCGAGTATATGATGCAATAGGAACTACACGATCGTATAAACGATACTTTAGCAAAATCTAAATGATCGTAGAGGTAAGAAGAAAAAATATAGGAGTTTAAGNGATGCAATAGGAACTACACGATCGTATAAACGATACTTTAGCAAAATCTAAATGATCGTAGAGGTAAGAAGAAAAAATATAGGAGTTTAAGTGGTTCGGCCAAAGGCCTACGTCCACTGTGCAAATTGAGAGGTCCTCTTTTATTACTCTTCAAAGTATTAAACGAATGTCTTGCTCTCTCATTTTCTTATTCACTCTTACATTAATCTCACATTTGTTTTCCTTTATATATGTAGGCGATTTTGTCAACGATGAAACTCTGGTGGTTACAACACTTACCAGAAAGAGGTCGACAACGGTTCAACTGCTAGCTGCGATGTTTTTCTTCTTGATTTCAGATCTTTTTGTAACATAAATTGTACACACCATTTTACTAAGTAAATAGAATACAAGTAATTTTTTTGCACAAATTTCATTTTCAAATGTTTGCGAGATGATTTTAGAAATTAAATCTTCTAAAAAAGTAGAAATGAAAAGTTTTTATTATTTCTAAAAAACCTCGAATCATATCAAAATGGAGCTTTGAGAATCCAAAATTTTTGTTTATGACGACTCGACCTACTTTATCATTAAAAACAATTGTATTTGTACCTTTTAGCTATTTTTTTTGGTTGATTTTTTTTTTTTTTTTTTTTTTTTTACTTTTTCCATCCTGTGTAAAGAAAATATTAAATCATGTCGAAATGGAGTTTTGAGAAACCAAAAACTTATTTATGTTGATAAAGAGGTAGCAATGTTATCTCCAAATTTAAAATTTTACTCAATTCTTGTTCAGATTTTTAATTTTTGTGATTCAAATTTATATCAACATCAGTAACTTTCATGGAGGCACCAGGCCAAATAAGACTTAAAAAAACTAGTAAATTGTGAATGATTGAACTGGTAAACCATTTAGATGAATTAATCATATGATCCCCACATTGCACACAATTTCCATCACCTTTTTTTTTTGCAGTTTCACTAATCATGAATATATTTTACTTGAAATCAAACATTTAAATTTTGAATACAGTTTGACGGAGAGAAAATGAGAGTTTCTGTTAGATCTCTAATTGGAAATAAAATTCAAACTTAACTTTAACATAAAAATTAAGTCCTAAAGATTTTAAGTCACGTGCATCACAAGTGTCTTCCAACTAGTATAATAGAAAAGAGAGAAATATTTGGTACATCATATCTTTGAGCATCCCATCAACTTTGTGGTTCTCACGGTAATCATATAAAATAAAAAAATATATTTAAAAAAGAAGTAGAAAATGTTTCACGAGATGAACTATGATTTAACAAGTCATGTGGAAAACTGTGATTTGACAATTGAATGAGAGGTCAAAGATGGGTGGCATTACTATTTTTCTATAAAATAAAATCTCAATAAATAAGGAGTAAGGACGACAAAAAATGCACTTTTGGTCCCAACTTTTCAAAGAGACACTTTAACTGTTGAAAAAGTGTTATGTTGGCTTGTCACTCGAATTAGAGATGTTAAATGAAAAGCACAGACAACAACTGTAATAACAAGATACCAACAACAAGTAAGCAGATAAAGACAAACAAAAGTTGGTAACCCAGTTCGATGAAATCCACCTATATCTAGGGAGTAGTGTGCCCAAGAAAGATAATCAACTAATATTAATAAGTAAGTAGTTTACAATGTAGTACTTATATATAATACACGAAAATTACAGTCTCATGTAGAGTTCAACTCATTGATCACTTAGGCTCCTCCTAGATGTGAGATTCCTTCCCAAATGCACTTAGGTTGCCCTTAAGTTTGATAATATTAGTATTGAATACTTCGGCTTCCAATAGTGCATGAGACTCCTCTCAACATTGTTATCTTTCCTTCAAGTCAACGAACTCTCTTCATTGATGAATCTCAGGATTCTCCTAAGATGGATAACTCATTCCCTGTAACAATGACTTAGGCTCCACCTAAGATCGTGAGAATCCCTTCTCGAAAATGATAGCTTAGGCTCCCCTTAAGATTGTGATTATCTTCAACGTGTTGCACTCAATGAATGAAGTTGCACACAATGAATGAAGAACTTGCACAACGAAATATAGTGAGCAAAGTGCAAAGCCAAAATGTTGCACAATTTAGCCACAAATAGAAAACATCTTGCACAAATAATAAAAGCAGCAACCCTAAAAGAGGGCCAGAATTCTTCTTTCAAAAGTGAGGCCAAATAAGGAAAAAAATTCAAGAAAAATATTTCCCTTTTTGTCAAAATATCAATCAATATATTTCTATTGATATTTTCCAGATTAGAAAACAAAAATATTTCATATATAAGTTCTAGATTAGGAAAGAAAAATATTATGCATAAAATACGATTTATTTGAGGCAAATGTTAAGATTTCATTTAAGACAATTGTGAAAACCTCCAGAAATTGCCTTAGGACAAATATAAAGAAAATAAAAAAATCTTCAACAAGCTCCCCCCTTCGCTGATATTTTTATCTTCAACAAGCTCCCCCTTTCGCTGATATTTTTTTAAAGTAGAATATTTAATAACCAAACAACAAAAAAATGAATGTCAGAAATAGAGCTGAACCATCATTAGGAACAATTGGAAGAGCATAAGACTTTACAATAGAAAATAAACAAATAAAGTCAGTTTGTCAGCCAACCACAAAACCAAACAACAATAAACAATCAATCAACCAAAACAATCACCAAACTGACAAAACCAAGAGCAAGCTGTAAATTTGTGATGACTCACCTTTTCTGCTTTAACTTTACCCTTTTACTTTGCTGTAAATAAAAATTAGACAAGGCTTCTAGAAGCTGTTTGTTATAATTTTGTTAAAAGGGATTTTGGGCATCTGGCGAGAATTACTTTTGTTAAGCTGAGGATAAATATACTTCTTCTTCCTTAGCTCTTGGCATCACTTTGAGGCATCTTGCAAAATCGATGAATGAGAACACTCTTGCTCTCTGATTTGAAAGTGGATGTAGACATCCTATATTGTGATCATCGCATCAGTTGCACGATGTTAGCGAGATTTGTAAACGAAAAATTCGATGGTAAAGGAGATTTCAGTCTTTGGAAGAAGAAGATGAAAGCCTTCTTGGTTCAGCAAAAGGTTGCTAAAGCCTTAGTCGATCCAAGTGTTGAATGAGAAATTTTGGACCAATCACAAGTTGCCACGTCATTTACTAAATTAATGACGAAATTCTAAATCATTAAATTTGGGTTAAATTAAAAGTTGACATATGTCCCGAAATGAAGTTGAAGACAAATTTCGATGATGCCACATAGTTTCATCATAACTTTGAATCATATAAGATTAATTTGACCCAATTTGATATTATTGTATGGGTTAAAGTCTAACTAAGCCAAAAAATGGGTTAAATTTGATCCAAATGTCAAATCAAGCCCAAATCCAACTAATTGGGCCCAAAGGCCAAGTATATGGACCAACCAAGCCCAAGCCCACGAAGCTCACCTATGAACTTTATAAATAGAGAAGTTATCCTCATTTGGAGAGGTCAACAATTCTGCATTCCATAGAGCTTAGAGGGAATTCTCTATAATCAGAAGACTCTTTGACTCCTGAAGCTGACCACACTTGAAGACTGAAGTCCTTTGAAGATACAAACATTCTGAAGATTGAAGTCCTTTGAAGATACAAGCATTCTGAAGACTAAAGTCATTTGAAGATACAAGCATTCTGAAGATTGAAGTCCTTTGAAGATACAAATATTTTGAAAACTGAAGTCCTTTGAAGATACAAATATTCTGAAGACTGAAGTCCTTTAAAGATACAAGCATTCTGAAGGCTGAAGTCTTTTGAAGATACAAGTATTTTGAACACGCTTGAAGACTGAAGTGCTTTGAAGATACATTCTTCCAAGACTCGAAGCTCAAGAACATCCACACGTCCCACTTCTATACAAGCGTACACATTCAACCGAGAGAGAATCAGAGGATCAAGCACTAGAGATCAAACCACATTGCATCAAATCAATCTCAACATCAACACCAACTCAAGTTCAACTCCACGAAACAAGTTTCTCCGGAAGGCTCGTGCGAACATTAATCCTCCAAGAAGATCATCAAGCCTAAAGGTCGATCATCCAAGAAGATCAATAAGCCTAAAGGTCGATCATCCAAGAAGATCATCAAGCCCAAAGGCTGATCATCCAAGAAGATCATCAAGCCCAAAGACCGATCATCCAAGAAGATCAACAAGCCCAAAGGTCGATCATCCAAGAATATCATCAAGCCCAAAGGCCGATCATCCAAGAAGATCATCAAGCCCAAAAATCGATCATCCAAGAAGATCAACAAGCCCAAAGGCCGATCGTTCAAGAAGATCAACCAGCTTAAAGATTATAATTTATTTTGAAAGCATCAAAATACTATGTATTAGAGATTGTACTCGCTTTCTACAAAATTAATACAAATACAAAGTTTAAGTTCCACGAAATAAATTTCTCTTGAAAACTTGTGCGAACAAATTGGCATGCCTGGTGGGACATCTCTACCTTTCATCTTTCTTTCTTCATCCAAGTCAACAAATCTACAAATGGCACCAAAGAAAGCTGCATCCAAAGCTACCATCGTAAGCAACATTTACATAAGCTCTGTCATCACGGAGGAAATTTGGGACCAGCTGATCGAATCTTCTAAAGGCGGGATCGTCATCAGAGAAAATACCTTGTTCGACAACTATGCTTCTGCTACTGATCCATCAGAGAAAGAATCACAGTTTAATGTAGTGTCTGTCATGATGATTGACATAACGACTGAGTCGACCATGGCAGAGACGGAGATAAAGATAAATCTCCTAATGAAAGCTGTAGAAGAGCGAGATCATGAAATCACTACTTTAAGAGAAGAAATAAAGACTCGAGAAACTGCTGAGTCGAGTCAATCTCCAACTACAAAAGCCAATGACAAAGGAAAGACTATCTTGCAGGAAGACCGGCCGCAACAATCTACCTCTGTTGCACCCTGTCAATTCAACAGCTGTAGGATATGATTACAAACTTCATACGGATTCAGTACGAAAGACCATCACAGTCCTCTTTTATGTACTCCAAGCCGTACACCAAGAGAATCGACAACCTAAGAATGCCAACTAGGTATCAACTTCCAAAGTTCCAGCAGTTCGATGGAAAGGGCAATCCAAAACAACATGTTGCACACTTCATTGAAACCTGCGAAAATGCAGGAACCAAAGGAGACCAGATAGTCAAGCAGTTCATTCATACCTTGAAAGGAAATGCTTTCGATTGGTATACTGATTTGGAGCCAGAAGTGACTGACAATTGGGAACAGCTAGAAAGGGAGTTCCTGAACCGCTTCTACAATACAAGGCGCACTGTTAGCATGATGAAGCTGACAAACACCAAACAGTGGAAGGGAGAGACAGTCATCGATTGCATCAACCGATGGAGAGCTTTAAGTCTGGATTGCAAAGATAGACTCACTGAATTATCTATAGTGGATATGTGCACTCAAGGCATGCACTGGGAGCTTCTCTACATCCTACAAGGGATAAAACCTCGTACGTTTGAGGAGTTGGCAACACGCACTCATGATATGGAGCTGAGCATCGCCAATAGGGGAACTAAAGATTTCCTAGTCCTGGAAGGAGAAAATACAAGAATGAAGTCAAGGGTACTGAAAAGATAGTGGATAGTGCCACAAAAGAATCTATGGTCGTTCATGTGTCCCCGCTGAAATTTTCCTCCAAAGGAAAACAAACAAAATTTCAAAGAAGGCACAATGAGGGCAAGAAGCGTCGTCCAACTCTTAAAGAAAGACAAGAGAAGGTTTATCCATTCCCTGACTCTGATGTGTCAGATATGTTAGAGGAACTACTAGAAAAGAAATTTATTCAGCTATCGAAATGTAGGCGGCTGGAACAAGAAGGAAAAATAGATGATCCTAACTACTGCAAGTATCATCGGGTCATTAGTCACCCAGTTGAAAGGTGCTTCTTGCTGAAGGAACGAATTCTGAATTTGGCTCGTGAAAATAAGATTAAGCTAGATTTGGATGAAGTAGCTCAGATAAATCACGCTACAGTAGCAGCGACTTCAAGTGTTCCAACACTGTCTGTGTTCTATGCTCAAAGACAAAGCCTGATCCAGTTCAGAGCCTTCGAGCCTATAGTTGTTTGGTTCCAGCAAGAGATTCAAATAGCAAATTTCAAAAAGAAAGATGAGCTCGTTAAAGATGACAACGAAGGGTAGATAGTTGTGACTCACCGAAAAAGAAGACAACCAAATCCACCCATAAAGAGTCGCGTTCCTATCGAAGCTATAGAAGAAGGAACAAGACTCATAAGAAGAAAGGAAAAAAGATGACATGGAAGCCTAAGCATGCTAAGAAAGAAGACAAGGACTTCCCTCAATTCCGACGGCCGATACTTTGGCAAAATTTCTCCCAATAAGCTTTCTCAATAATCATCCAGAGAAAGTATCAAAAGTTATTGCATGTCACACTGTCGGCATAGTGGAAGTCGACAACAATCATATAACTGTTGAAGAAGTCAACGACTTAGAAGAAATGAAGCAAAAAACTTCTGTCTTTGATCGTATTAAGCCTTCAAGTGCTCGATCTTCAGTCTTTCAAAGATTGAGTATGGCCACGGTAGGAGAAGAAGACCAATGTCCAACAACTACTTCTACTCGCACTTCAGCCTTCAAAAGACTAAGTATATCCACATCAAAGAAAGATCGACCTTCAGCATCTGCTTTTGATCGTCTCAAGACAACAAGCGATCAACATAAAGGAAGGATGAAAATCTTGAAGGCGACGTCATTCCATGAAGAAAACAACGGCGAAAAGATTCACAGTTGTGTCGCTTCACGCATGAAGAGGAAATTTTCTGTTGACATAAGTATAGAAGGTTTCGTGATAGTGAAGCCAAAACTCATCATATTGACGAATCCTACAAATGAAGAGGATGATCAAAACCATGATGAAATAAGAGCTTTTGAAGTTTAAATGAAGAAGCTCCTCATAGCAAGAGCCTAAACTACATGATGCTTTTGACCCGCATTAGTTTAAAATGTGAACGACCCCCCCAAAAAAAAATCTTTGTATGAACTACGTTACAACTTCATCCCTGTCATTATAAAGGGTACATAGGCAACTTAAAGAAATTTAAGTTCAGTTGTGCGCATTAAAAAAAAACATTCTTTTTTAACTACATTATGACTTGATCCCTATCATTATGAAGGGTATGTAGGTAGCTTGAAAAAAACTTGAAGTTCAGTCTAATTAAAAAAAAAAAAAACCTGAACTACGTCATGATTTGATCCCTTTCTTTAAGGGTATGAAGGAAACTTAAAGAAATTTAAGTTTAGTTCATCAGAAAAGGTACCACAACCACCTAAGTATGATACTACAAGATTGATGTTGATCATCCCTATTAAAGAATGACACTCTAGATTGAAGATGTTCATCCCTATTAGGAGCAACACAATGGATTGAAGATGTTCATCTCTCGTAAGGAGCTGGCATAGTAAATAAAAGGCACACACTTGGAATGCACTTTGCTTCCTCTTTAAAATCAAACCTGGATGCTTCTCCATCTTCAAGTTCAGAGGCTTCATCGATGCTCCTCTATCTTCAAGTTTAGAGGCTTCATCAATGTTTCATCTTCATGCTCAAGTCTGGAGGCTTTGCAATGCCATCTTCATGCTCAAAGTCATGAAGTCAAGCTCAATGTGAAGATTCATCGATGCTTCATCAAACTCAAGTATGGAGGATTTGCCGATGCTTTAAGCTCAAATGCGGAAGATTCACCGATTCTTCAAGCTCAAGTGCAGAGGATTCGCCGATGCTTCTCAACTTCAAGTTCAGAGGCTCCATCGATGCTACTCCATCTTCAAGTTCAAGATCGGTGTGCATGACCCCACTTCCATCTTCAAGTTCAAGATTGGCGTGTGTGGCCCCATTTCCATCTTCAAGTTTAAGGTCAATGTGTCTGGCTCTGCTTCATCTTCAAGTTCAAGTCGGCGTGCGTGGCTCGACTCCATCTTCAAGTTTAAGGTCGGTTGCATGGCTCGACTCCATCTTCAAATTCATGGTCGGTGTGCATGGATCAACTCCATCTTCAATTCATGATCGGTGTGCATGGCTCGACTCCATCTTCAAGTTCATGGTTGGTGTGCATGGCTCGACTCCATCTTCAAATGTCTTCATGTCCAAAGTCTGGCGTGGCCTGCTTCATGTCCAAAGTCTGGCGTGGCCTACTTCATGTCCAAAGTCTGGCGTGGCCCGCTTCATGTCCAAAGTCTGGCGTGGCCCGCTTCATGTCCAAAGTCTGGCGTGGCCCGCTTCATGTCTAAAGTCTTGCGTGGCCCGCTTCATGTCTAAAGTCTTGCGTGGCCCGCTTCATGTCCAAAGTCTTGAGTGGCCCGCTTCATGTCCAAAGTCTTGAGTGGCCCGCTTCATGTCCAAAGTCTTGCGTGGCCCACTTCACCTCCAAAGTTTGGCGTGGCCCGTTTCATCTCCAAAGTCTTGCGTGACCCGTTTCACCTCTAAAGTCTGGCGTGGCTCGCTTCACCTCCAAAGTCTGGCATGGCTCGCTTCACCTTCGCTTCATCTCCATAGTATGACGTGGCTCACTTCATCTCCATAGTATGGCGTGGCTCGCTTCATCTCCATAGTATGGCGTGACTCGCTTCATCTCCATAGTATGGCGTGGCTCGCTTCATCTCCATAGTATGGCGTGGCTCGTTTCATCTCCATAGTATGTGGCTCGCTTAATCTCTATAGTATGGCGCGGTCTCTCTTCATCTCCATAGTATGGCGTGGCTTAGCTTCATCTTCAAAGTTAGAGAGCACGGCTCATCCGCTTCCTTCACAAGTCAAGGCGCGGCTTCGCTTCACCTTCACAAGTCAAGGTGCAACTTCGCTTCAACATCACAAGTCAAGGCGCAACTTCGCTTATCTCTACAAGTCTGGTGTGGCTTCGCTTCATCTCCACAAGTCAAGTGCGGCTTCGCTTCATCGTCAAAATTCAAGTGCGGCTTCGCTTCATCTCCAAAATTCTAGTGCGGCTTTACTTCATCTCCAAAATTCAAATGCAACTTCGCTTGGAAGAAAAAAAAGAAGTTAAAAAAAAGAAAAAGACGAAACATAAAAGATCAAAAGGAAGAAAAAAAGGAAAAGAAAAAGAAAAAAAAAAGAAAGAAAGAAAAGGAAAGAAAATTGAAAGGAAAAAAAAGAAAAGGAAAAGAAGGGTGAAAAAGAAGAAGAAATAGGAAAAAAGAGATAAAAAAAAGAAGAAGAAAGAAAACATTGGAAGAAGAAGAGGAAAAATGAGAGAAAAGAAAGTGTAGAAGAAGAGGGGATGAGGATAATGGAGAGGTTTAGGGTCCTATTTATAGAGGTTCCTAGGTTCCATAACAAATTAGGAAATCCAAATGAAATAAAGATTTGATTCAAAATATTAGATTTTTTATTAGATTTTCTAAATTGATTCTATCCTAATTTCAAATTAAAATAAAAATAAATTAAGTTAAACAAATTCCCTATTTAATTTGATTTTGTTAGATTTTGTCCTCCGATTATCTTCAATCAAATTGTTATTAAATTGTAAATAAAATCTCAAATTAAAATTTGAGCATATTCCAAATTTTATTCCAAATCTAAATCATCAGACTTTTATCCTCAAACCAAATTATTAAGGGTAAAATCACAAATTAAAATTAATTTGGGTATCTTCCAAATTTTATATCGAATTCATCTAAATTTAGGTTGTTATCTCCATTTCCAAATCAAGGTGTGGGAAAGATCTAAAATTCATTCCAAATTAAAATTTGGCCATATTCCAAATTCAAGTATCTGTTGAGTTTTTATCTTCAATCAAAATAAATTGAGGATAAGGAAAAAATTTCAATTGATCTTTTATTGGGCATATCCTTTATCTTAAATCCAAATCAAATTGTGGTAAAATCTAAAATTAAAATTTGGTCATATTCCAAATTTTATTCCAAATTCAAGTTGTCTAACCTTGAGTTTTTTTTTCTTCAATCGAAATAAATTGTGGATAAGAAAAAAATTATCAATTGATCTTTTATTAAAATTTGGGCATATCCAAATTTTATCTTAAATCCAAATCAAATTAAATTAGGACAAAGCTCAAATTTTTTCGTAAATTCAGCTATATCTCAAATTTGATCCCAAATTCAAGTTAAACTTATGTACTAAATTCATATTTTGACTGACACATCAATTGAGATCAAATTCAAAAACAGATATATTTGGATTTTGATTCCAACTTTATATTTTTCGAGATTCATCCACCCATATATGTGCACAAATCTCGAAAGGGGCATTCATTGAATGAGAAATTTTGGACCAATCATAAGTTGCCACGTCATTTACTAAATTAATGACGAAATTCTAAATCATTATATTTGGGTCAAATTAGAAGTGACATATGTCCCGAATTGAAGTTGAAGACAAATTTCGATGACGCCACATAGTTTCATCATAACCTTGAATCATATAAGATTAATTTGACTCAATTTGATATTATTGTATGGGTTAAAGTCTAACTAAGCCAAAAAATGGGCTGAATTTGACCCAAATGTCAAATCAAGCCCAAATCCAACTAATTGGGCCCAAAGGCCAGGTATATGGACCAACCAAGCCTAAGCCCACGAAGCCCACCTATGAACTCTATAAATAGAGAAGCTATCCTCATTTGAAGAGGTCAACAATTCTAGATTCCACAGAGCTTAGAGGGAATTTTCTACAATCAAAAGACTCTTTGATTCCTGAAGCTGACCACGCTTGAAGACTGAAGTCCTTTGAAGATACAAACATTCTGAAGATCAAAGTCTTTTGAAGATACAAGCATTCTGAAGACTGAAGTTCTTTGAAGATACAAGCATTCTGAAGACTGGAGTCCTTTGAAGATACAAGCATTCTGAAGACTGAAGTCCTTTAAAGATACAAACATTCTGAAGACTGAGGTCCCTTGAAGATACAAGCATTCTAATCATGCTTGAAGACTGAAGTCCTTTGAAGATACAAGCATTCTGAAGGCTGAAGTCTTTTGAAGATACAAGCATTGTCAAATTGATATTATTGTATGGGTTAAAGTCTAACTAAGCCAAAAAATGGGCTGAATTTGACCCAAATGTCAAATCAAGCCCAAATCCAACTGATTGGGCCCAAAGGCCAGGTATATGGACCAACCAAGCCCAAGCCCACTAAGCCCACCTATGAACTCTATAAATAGAGAAGCTATCCTCATTTGGAGAGGTCAACAATTCTGCATTCCAAAGAGCTTAGAAGGAATTCTCTACAATCATAAGACTCTGACTCCTGAAGCTGACCACGCTTGAAGACTGAAGTCCTTTGAAGATACAAACATTCTGAAGATTGAAGTCCTTTGAAGATACAAGCATTCTGAAGACTGAAGTCCTTTGAACATACAAGCATTCTGAAGAATGAAGTTCTTTGAAGATACAAACATTCTAAAGACTGAAGTCCTTTGAAGATACAAGAATTCTGACCATGCTTGAAGACTGAAGTCCTTTGAAAATACAAGTATTCTGAAGGCTGAAGTCTTTTGAAGATACAAGCATTCTGAACACGCTTGAAGACTGAAGTGCTTTGAAGATACAAGCATTCTTCTAAGACTCGAAGCTCAAGAACATTCACACGCCTCACTTTTATACATCAAGCATACACATTCAACCGAGAGAGAATCAGAGAATCAAGCACTAAAGATCAAACCACATTGCATCAAATCAACCTCAATATCAGCACCAACTCAAGTTCAACTCCATGAAACAAGTTTCTTCGGAAGCCTCGTGCGAACATTAATCCTCCAAGAAGATCATCAAGCCTAAAGGTCGATCATCCAAGAAGATCAACAAGCCCAAAGGTTGATCATTCAAGAAGATCATCAAGTCCAAAGGTCGATCATCCAAGAAGATCATCAAGCCCAAAGGTCGATCATCCAAGAAGATCAACAAGCCCAAAGGTCGATCATCTAAGAATATCATCAAGCCCAAAGGCCGATCATCCAAGAAGATCATCAAGCCCAAAAATTGATCATCCAAGAAGATCAACAAGCCTAAAGCCTGATCGTTCAAGAAGATCAATCAGCTTAAAGATTATAATTTATTTTGAAAGTATCAAAATACTATGTATTAGAGATTGTACTCACTTTCTACAAAATTAATACAAATACAAAGTTCAAGTTCCACGAAATAAATTTCTTTTGAAATCTCGTGCGAACACCAAGTAAGTTAGCTGCTACAATGATTGATGATGAGGAGCTAGAAATGTACGAGATAGCTTATAGTACTGTCATTTTGTATTTAGCTGATTTATTTTTTAGGCTAGTGAATGAAATCGATAATGTATCAGAAATTTAGACCAAATTAGATAGCATGTACATGTTTAAATCACTCACTAATAAAATCTACATGAAGGAGAGACTATTCAGTTTTAAGATAGACTCTTCTAAAGGAATTGAAGAAAACACTGATGATTTTAATCATATTTGTCAAGATTTGGTGAATTCTGGAGAAAATTGGATGGAGAGAATCGGTCTGTGATTCTTCTAAATTCTTTATCTGATAAGTATAAGGAGATGAAATCAGCAATCAAGTATGGTGAGGACCCATTGACACTCGATGTAGTTCTAAATTTTTTGCGATTGAAAGAATTAAAGCTCAAAATAGAGAAGAAGGAATCAACAACATTGTTTGCCAAAGGGAAACAATTTAAAGGCCAAAATAGAAAATCAAACAAACAAAGTTCTAATTAAAGAGTAAGGATGAAGTATTTGCTAGGTTTGAAGAATAGAAGAATTTAGTTGAGAATTCATCTGGTAGCAAGATTAAGACCCTTAGAACAGATAGTAGTCTAGAGTTTTATAATGAAAAATTTACCAAGTTATGTAAAGAATATGGAATTTAAAGACACCTAATAGTGTCTGGAACCCCACAATCGAATGGGTTAGCAGAAAGGTTTAACAGAACCATATTGAATAAGGTTAGATGTATGCTTCTGAGTTCGAATCTTCCTAAACCCTTTTCGGGAGAGGTTATCAATACAGCCACCAATATTATATCAATATAAGCCCCTCTACTTCATTAGATTTCAAAACTCCCTTTGAGTATATTTGGGTGTGCTACATTTGCACAATTAAACAAGAAAGTTAGAAGTAAGAGCTAAGAGATGTGTGTTCCTAGGCTATCCTCATGGTGCGAAAGGTTATAGACTATGGTCTTTAGAAGCAGGTGGTATGAAAGTTGATGACAAGCAGAAATGCACATTATTATAGGTCTTTTATTTAGAATTATGAGGGCTGTTAAGTAGAATATGCGGTGATTATACTAAGAATTCATGAGAAAGTGAGCTTGCATTGATCTGCAATGAAAATCTCGGCTAACCCACTATTATGCGTTATTCTGCGTCCAAATGTCTATTTTTGTAGCTATCGCAGGAATCGATCGCATGCAAGGAATCTCACCATCGCAGAGGCGATCGCATATGTTCGACACATGGATGTTGCGGCCATTAACCGCATGCATCCATCGCATAGAGGTTGTGGCTACAGAGTAATAACCATAATAGAGGGATGAACGCAAGGGTGGTGGAATGTGATGATACTTCGGAAACCAAGCATGAACGCATACCTTGGGAGTATCAAAAGGTGATGTTGACATTTCACCTACCACACCGTTAATAGCAGAGATTCAGAGCAGGTTCAGCACGCCGTTAGCAGCAGAAATTCAGAGAAGGACCATTATTGTCGGCAATCGAGCTCTATAAATAGAAGCCTTAGAGCCCAACTTCAAATCATCAGAGCTTCTGCCTTAGGGAAGATCCTTATGATCCAGACGAAAGCGTGAAAAAATATTCTTGAGAGTTCTTCATTCCTCTTACCATTCCGAGTGATGATCGGAGCTTCGCTGGAGATAGATCTCGAGAGAGACTACTCCACCGCCCATCCATGGCACCACGGTAGCCCTGACACACATTTGATGGAAGCAAGACATTGCCCATCTGGCCCTCCATATCTCTTCTATCTCTGTGTTGTATTACATTGTGGCTTACGAGATTAATACATATTGTGATCAATGCATTTCTCTATTTCCTTCGATTCCATCTTCATTTAATTCTTCTTATCATCCTTTACATTCATTGCAACGACTAAGTAAGATTGCTAGAGTATCACATACTTTATCATGCGACATAGACATATGAAGCATGTAGTAAACCACCGAAAGTGTGCATTACGTGGGTATTGTGAGAAAGTCCTATTTGCTTAGTGTGAGGCTGTATCAACGCTTGTCTATGAGCTGATCAACGACGACTAACTGCCTGAGAGGGTAAGTAGTGGAACACATTAAGCAAAGTAAGCAGTGTTCCTAGAGATAGGAATAATCTTATGACAACCATGCTTTATGTGATTACCTTGTCTTATGAGCGCATCATGCATCATTTAGACATACTTGGAAGAGTATTCTAAAAACCAAATTTAGGCTTGGGAGAGTCAGATTGGATCGCATAAGCAAGAATAGAGGCTTAGGAATAAGCTCTGTTTTTTATATTACAGAGTATGCACTTTATAGATAGGATATGAAAGTATGCGGTCACATCGCATGCATCTAGAAGTAGGATAAGGTAGTATGCGGTCACCTTGTTCATGTGTGGGAGCACGTGAGCAAGAATAGAGACTTAGACATAAGTTCTATCGACACTATCGCATATGCATCGGATGCATCTTCGTCAAGTGTGTATAGCATAATCGCATAGCTTGCGCTGGTTGGGGTTACCCTTGCGATCAAGCTTATTGATGTGGTGAAGTTATCTCCGCCATTTTATCTGTTTTTCCCATGCATCTTATTACGCATTAACAGTTGCGTATCTCTAACTCTCATAGTCATACTTCCATTGCTTAATCTGTTTGGTTAGGAGTAGGAGTAGCACATAGCCCTTAACTTCAATATTCTCTTATTCTTCGCCACAACACATTACTTCATAACATTTAGCTACAAGTCCCTGAGTTCGACCTCGAATCACCTCGAGAAACTTGCGATCTCGTTATACTTGGTGAGAGAGCAAGAAAACTTGTGATAAGAATGCATGGTCATCGCATAGATCCCTAGACGCATATTGTAGATCCCTTAGTTCAATGCATGACCAGCGACACATGGAGAACGAACAATGAATGCATATTTATTTACTCCATTTTCCACGCATCAAAAGTCTTCATCACTAGAGATGTAACTTTTAATGAGGAGTTAATGTCATGGATATAACCTCATTCTCATGATGGTTCCTCCTCTTCTGGAAATGAATTTGAGATTGACCTTAAAACTCTCATTGTCATAGTTGATAATGCCACTTCTAGAGAAACTTCTAAAGAAGCCTTTGTTACTCCCAAGACATTTTGAACCAAGACCAAGAGATTGCACATTCAGAGGGTGAGAATTTAATAGTACAAGACTATGTGATTGACACCTCTCATCCTAACCAAAATATTCTCAACCTTCAATCATATTAGATCACAAGAGATAGAGAAAGAAGAGTTACTAGACCACCAACACGATATGAAGAAGTTGACATCGTGAGTGTTGGGTTTTATGTCCTAAAACTTGTGGTTTGTAAACATTAGAACTTATTCTGAGAATTCGATAAAGTTGTTGTTGAATATATTGTTGTTTAGAAATCCAATAAATCTAAGTCCCTTGACTATTATATGAGTACTTGAACTTTATGTGGAGACATACAAGTGGATCATGTTCGAATAAATAGTCAAAATGATCTATAGTATATGAATAAGGTTGAGTACCTTATTCTGGTAACACTATTGGATGCGGCCTACTCTGTAGTTGTTACAAAGAGTTGTAAAGTGCTACATACGAAGTAATCCTAATTCGTGCAAGTTGAGACATGAGGAGTGGGGGTGTCCTGTGTAAATGAGTTTTGTGTAAGATCGAACCACGAAACTTGTCACTTTTACTTTATAACGTTGTTTACTGTTTAAGACTAACGATTTCAAAGCGATGACTACTTGACCTTAATTCTGAGCTAACTATGAACTCCTGTTTGTTCGGAATTATCCTTTGATCTGCAAACGGTGAGAGTAGACCAATTTCCTCTACTCAATAAGCTTACCATTTTGGGGATAAAACTGGATGAATAGTTGGGAACATAGGGTGCAAGAGGGAATTCACACCTAACTGATTAGGGTTAGTAGAGAGGTTGTTCCCTTCAAGTGCTGATTCTGGATCTTGAATAAGAGGCCTCACCCTCTCATTGGCTTGAGAGAGATTCGATTTGTTGATTGTATCACAAATCAATTGTTCATTAGGGGATCAGTGGAACTTAAGGAACAAGAGGTAATCTCGAGGGTAAAACAGAGATTCGACCCAACCGTTATTACGAGTAACTAGTGAAGGGCTAACTTACTAATCATGGTTATATCGAGTGGACATAATATATCTACAGTGAGGGGAGTTCAGCTATGGGCTTTAGTGGAATCACTCATTAGTTAACGAATGGGGGTTAGATTAGTCTAATAAGTTTAGCCGATTAATCTCGGATTGTTGGAGCCCATGATCTGTAGGTCCGCGAGGTCCCCCTACTAGCTCGTAAATGGGTATGCTTTAGGGTAGCTTGAGAAATTAATTTGAAACGTTCAAATTAAACAGAATAAGAGAATAAATATTTAAATATGATTTAAATATATAAAGATGATTATTGTGCAAAAATTAATTTAATATTTGATATTAAATTAATTTATGAAATAAATTTAAGAAAATAAGATTTTAAATTAAAATGATTTAAAAGTCATTTTATATTTTAAAAATAAAATGGAAATTCATTTGCATGGGTTGCACATAATGGAAAAAGGTTTTTCTCCATTATCATCATCTTCATGCTCACACACAAATCATGATCTTCTCTACTTTGATTCTCCAAGCATGAGCTACAAGCCATGCACTCCATCTCTTTACATGTTCATCTTGATATATAAAGAAGATTGGAGTTGTTGGAGAAGGAGAGGAATACAGAATTCGGAGAGAAAAATCACGGATAATAAGAAACTGTCTTCTTAAATTTGCTGTTGTGAGCTCTCCCTGTTTCTTCACATCTTTAAGCTGTTCTTGAGTCCCATAACTCTGCTTAAAGCTCCAAGAGCATAGTAAGGAAGGTTTTGAGGTGGTTCACGTTGATATCAAGTGAAAACAACAACTGAACAGACGATTTTCTTGAAGAGTTCTTCAAAGGTATGTTCTGAAAACCCATTTTTATGAACAACATGCTTTAGTTTTTGCCAAAATTAGTGAATTAGAATGCTTATGGATCCTTGATACTTCCGCTACATGTTGTTTAACTCTAACAATGAGCCATGCCTTTAAACTATTATGAAGAGAATTCTGCCCTCGAACCAAACACTTACAAACAAGCAGTAAGCTCTAAAAATAGTAAAATTTGGATTGATGCTATGGAACATGCGATGGACTCTTTGACAAGAAAAAAAACTTGGAATGGTGGATTTACCACAAAACAAGAAATTAATTGATTGCAAGTGGATCTTTAAGATAAAACCAGGTATCAAAGGTTTTCAAAAACCTCGTTATAAAACAAGGTTAGTTACGAAAAGTTTTACACAAGAAGAGGGGATAGATTACAGTGAAGCTTTTTCTCCAGTTGTAAGACACACTTCAATCCGAGTTCTGTTGTCTCTTGTTGTTCAATTCAACTTAGAACTTGAACAAATGGATGTCACAACAATTTTCTTGTATGGAACCTTAGAAGAAGATATATACATGAAGCAACCTCTTGGTTTTGAAGTGGCTGGAAAAGAACAGATGGTTTGTCACTTGCAAAAATAAATTTATGGACTTAAACAATCTTCAAGGTAGTGGAATAGGTGCTTTGATTCCTTCATTACCTCAAAGGGGTTTCATGAAAAACTCATACGATTCCTATGTTTATAAGAAGTCTATTAAAAATGATGTTTACATCTTGCTACTCTTGTATGTTGATGACATACTAATGGCATCTAATGATGTTCAAGAAATTAAGAAATTAAAGTCTTAGCTAAGTAGCAAGTTTAAAATGAAGGACTTGGGATTTGCCAAGAAGATTTTGGGAATGGAATTGAGTAGAGATGAACAATGAAACACTATGTTTATATATCTTTCTGACTATCTAAACAAAATTATGAAACGATTCAATATGGAGAATAGTAAGTCAGTTAAGACACCGCTTGCTTAACATTTTAAACTATATGTTGCTCAATCTCCAACCACTTTTGAAGAAATTGTTGAAATGGAGTCAAACTCCTTGCTAACTTAGTGGGCAGTATCATGTATGCAATGGTATTTTGTAGACCAAATTTGGCTTATTCTATGAGTATTATAAGTTGATATATGAGTAATCAGGAAAAATCTCCCTAGGAGGCATCAAAATGGGTCATTCGTTACATAAAGGGAATAGTTGATAAGGGATTCATCTACTTTAAAAATGTTGATTCCGATGAAACCTTGACAGATGTTGATTCAAATTATGCTTTTGACCCTGATAGAAGAACATCTCTCATTGGTTACGTCTTTTTTCTTTTTGGGAATGTAATCAGTTGGACGTCCTCACTGCAATCAATTGTTGTCTTGTCTTCCATAGAGACTGAATACATGGCCCTTGCGGATGCAGTCAAGGAATCATCTTGGTTGAATAGTTTGGTATCTCAGATGTCACCTACTCATTACAATGTGAATTTTTTTTGTGATAGACAAAGTGCACTAGCTTTGTCAAAGAGTCCTAGTTTCCACGATAGAACCAAACACATTGATGTGAGGTTCCACTTTGTTCGAGATGATATCCAAGATGGAAAACTATCTTTGACAAAGGTACACATAACTCAACATTGTTGATCTTTTAACCAAGGTCATTGCAGGTGAAAGGTTTGAATACCTTTGCTAGCTCTTAAAGTTAGAAGCCAACTAATTGTTGTTTAGAACATTCGAAGTTTGCATCAGAGAGAAGATTTATTCGTTTGACTTTGCTGCAGATGTTTTATCAAGAGGATGATTTGTAAATTTGTGATGAGTCACCTTTGTTGCCTTTAACTTTACCCTTTTACTTTGCTATAAACAAAAATTAAATAAGGCTTCTAGAAGCAGTTTGTTATAATTTTGTTAAAAGGGATTTCGAGCATCTGGTGAAAATTACTTTTGCTGGGCTGAGGATAAATATTCTTCTTCTTCCTTAGCTCTCGACATTGAAGGATCCTAAACTGAAGGGAACCGTGAGCGGAAGATAGATCGTCTAAAATCCTATTTTTCATTGAATGTAAATTTTACAGTAAATAAAGAAATAGATATGCATTTATATAAATTACAACATGGTATTAAAAAGATTTTAGAAACTTTACCTTTGAAGAATTTTCTTCAAGAATCCCTCAAACAACACACGAACGTCTTGAAGACTCTCTTCAAGAAAACTTCGATCAAGAGCACGAATATTATCACAAAGGCTTCCTTAGATTCTCAGGTAGAGAATCCAGGAGTGATGGACTCTGACTATTTTGGAATGAGGGAATTTTTATAAGTAGTAAGGAGGAAGGTTTGAAATTGTTCACCAACAACTCAAACTCGCACACAGAACTCTTCTGTTTTTTTTCCAATGTCAAAAATCGATCATCAGATCGTGAAAAAAAGGAGACTCTCTCCTTTTCAATATGCCAAATATAACAACCACCCACTTTTGGGTGGAGAGAAAAGAGGGAAAGGGAGTTGTAACTCCTTTCCTTATTTTTAAAAATAACATTTAGTATATATATTAAATTATATGTTATATCAAATATAACATATAACCTATAGTTTTAATATTGTATTACATACAATATAACATATAGTTTCTTTTCTCTCTTATATGACATTTAATATAAATTACATTTATATTAAATTTAACAATTATGAATCCAATTCATATTAATAATATTTGAATCATATTCAAATATTTATTTCCTCTGACTAAAGCTATAATGCATCAAATACATTATAATAATTATATCACATATAATTAAAATAACTTAATTATATCATATATAATTAAATTCCTCTATTAATTTGAAGAATTCAAATTAATCCAAAAACTGATTCTCATTTAATCCTATTGAGCTACTAAGGGGACCTCATGGACCTGTAGCTTGAAGCTCCAACAGTACATGAATAATTAATCAAATTCTTTAATTAAATTATTCACCATCTTAACTATGGGGCACTTTAATAAAGACCGACACCTGCACTCTTCGTACTACAGATATATTTCTGTGTCTATTGAATATAACCAATCAACAGTACGATGACTGATAACACTAGAAATGTGCTATCTTCTTTCGCTTAACTCCGAGTTGTTAGCTATTTAATTTGGTTAAATTGATTATTTTTTAGGAATCGAGTGTACAAGTAGTCAGATCAACCGTTCAGGACAGAAGGTCACTAAAATGACGAAGTTACAAGCTAAATTGAATAAATGGCGAAGGAGTGAAGATTACTGCCTTGCCAAGCGTTGCAACACTCCCAATAAGCTTAAGTTCAATGCTAGCTCAACACTAGAAGGTAGAATGCTCGAGTCAACGTTGTCCCAAGTGTTGTAAGGCTCTAGAAATGCCCCAATGTCACCGTCGCACTGCTCCCCAACACTGCCCTCCAACATTCTAAGACAGACTAGGCAGCGTTGCACGCTACGTAGTTTGACGAACGCATAGCCTAGCGCGCGCGCAACGCAGCGTCAGGCTAGCGGTGCAACGCACACCTGACGCTCAACCATTATGCGTCGTAGCGTTGCAATGCTCTTCCTAACATTGCGAGGCCGTGGAAATTTTATAAAAGAATAATTTTTGGTTAGTTGTAGAAGGATTACCAACATCATCCCAAGTACACAAATTCTTGAACGTCGCCGCTCTGTCCAACATAGCTTTAGCTTCCTTTTTACACCACAATTCTGTACAAATTCTTCCCCTTTGCCAATTGTATTGAATTCGAGCATGATCAGAGGCTAAAGGGTAAGAACTTAGCTTAGGTTTGTTAGTTTAGTTAGATTCTAAATCAATTTTTGAGACTCGTATTGTAATTCTGTGAGTTTTTGTTATGAATATATGAGTTTATCTTGAACTTATTCTTCAATTTTCATGTATGGGATAATCTGACAAATTTGCTGTGCATGTTTAATTGATTGCTTTGATTGACCCTAATTTATAATCGTTAGGTAGTTGTCACCTAGTAGCAAGAGTTAAATTGGTTTGTTGTGTTAATTTGGGATTCCAATTAGCAAGCATTTACCTTCTAACTTAGATAAATCTCGTTTAATTAATTGGTTAGACGATGGAAATCAATTAATTGGCTTACGCTTTTAATCTTAATGTCTATTGATTGATTAATTGGTTGAAGATTCTCACTTTTATGTTAATTAACTTGATTTTATAGACTACCGGTTAGGATTCTAATTGAGTAGGTTAAGTTTTAATTCGAATATTCTCACGCCTCTTTAGAATAGTCTGTGATAGAATTGATGAGGAATGAACTAACTATAATTACCCAAGCTAAATATTCACTAGAAGAAATTCGGCCTTTAATGTCGGTTTTAAACCGACATTAAAGGCCTTCAGTAACACCAATATTGCAGCCTTTAATGTCGGTTACAACCGACATTTAAAGTCTCAATATTGAAAGTCTTCCAACCGACATTAAAGGTCTTTAGTGATTAAAGGTCTTTAATGTCGGTTGCAACCAACATTAAAGCCTGTTTTTTTAATTCTTAACCGACATTGAAGCCTGAATCTATCCGTTTTTTTTTAAATTCCATTGCCGAATCAATTTTTTTGGTCAAATAAGTTAAAAACGACATTATATGTCTTGTGTTGGGTCAGGAAATGTCCGTCATTGTTTTATATTAAATAGTATAAAAAAATTGCATGGCGAACCCATCAATATTTGTCTTCCACCTATGAATTTATCCATAAACAAGAATCAATATTTCCACAAACTCAACTTCTATTACGAGATGTACTACAAGGTGTACCATTATTGTGAAGAATGATGGAGGAAAATACTTCTCTAAGAGGCATAGAGTAACAACGATATCCTTTTGCATACCCTTTAACTGAGATGAATTGATCGCCCTTCAACATATAGCATTAAAGAAGAAGCATAGGCGAGTAATTGCAAATCTTACATGTTTGGGTAAAATATCACGAATGGCTACCAGTAATAATTGTTGCATAAGAACGTGATGGTCAAACGACTTAAGTCCGTAAAGTTTCAAATCTGTGAGCGACACAAACTTTGAATATTCGATGAATAGCCTTCAGGTACTTTAATTTCTGATAGTACCTTACAAAAGCTCAATTTCTCAGCTCGTGTTAATGTATAACATGCGGGAGGTAAAAAGACTTTTTTCTCTCCTACTTGAGGGGCTAACTCTGATCTAATGTTCAATTTCACCAAATCTAATCGAGTCTTTATTCCACCTTTTGTTTTACCAGGAATATCAAGCAATGTGCCAATAAGATTTGCACATACATTCTTTTCAATGTGCATTACGTCTAAACAATGTCGCACGTCAAGATACTTCCAATATTTTAACTCGAAAAGAATAGATTTTTTCTTCCAATAAGTTGAAGTGTTATCTCCATTGTTCTTTTCTTTGATACTTTTCTTACCAAATGAATATTGATACTTACTTGTTTCTACAGGAATTTCTTCCCCACTCAATGGTTCTGGACTAAATTCTAATTCTTGTGCGCCACTAAAAGCTTTCTTTTGTTTCCTATATGGATGATGGCGGGGTAGAAACTTGCGATGCCCGAGATATGCCATCCTCTTTCCTTTTGGTAAATAAGCTGTCTCTTATACACATCTAGATGTGTATAAGAGACAGATATTAGTGCAGTTAACATAAAAAATTTTCGCTTCATGCACAACCATGGAGGTAGATTGTACGTCACTAACATCACTGGCCAACAACTATATCTACTACTCAGATCTCCATGTGGATTTACCCCATCTGTCGAAAGAGCAAGACGAAGATTTCTAGGTTCTGACCCAAACTCTGGCCACAAATTGTCTATTTTTTTCCACGATAGGACATCTTTGGGATGTTTTAATAAACCATTTGTTTTTTTTTTTTTTTTTAGCATGCCACGTCAATAAACTTGCTGTCTCTTTACTTCGAAACATTCTTTCAAATCTTGGAATTGGGGGGAAATACCACATGACTTTTGCTGGGATATTCTTAGCCTTTTCGTTTAAATTTTTTTGAAGCTTCCATCTTGAGGTACCACAAATGGGGTATACATTTGCATTAGAGAGTTCTTTTCTAAACAAGCAACAATCATTTCTACATGCATGAATCTTCTCGTACTTCATTCCAAGAGTACCTAACATCTTTTTTGCTTCATAAGTAGAAGCTGTCTCTTATACACATCTAGATGTGTATAAGAGACAGGAAAAAAGGCCTACTGCACGAAGCTACAAAAGATTAACGAAAATAATGTTCCTTACTAAAGTGCAGGATAATCAGTGCCTTAATTTCTTATTTTCTTATATAGGAACCATATTGCTCAACTTGAATAACAACAAGATAGAGGATCAAAAGATGGATTGGTCAAATATAAAGAGTTATTAAACCATTTGTAAATTATAAGTAAATGTAAACACATGAAAGTTTCCAGAATATATAGTGGATGAGTAACAGAACAAAGCAACATAAACATGGACAACACATTGGTGTTCTTGGTTGAATGAGTAACAGAACAATGGATGAGTAATAGAACAATGCACCATCTAATGAAGTCTGAGGTTGAATGGCTAAACAGCAGCATAAATTTGACAGAAATTTCTTTCAGCTAAACAGCAGTATAAATCTGCTCTGAAGAAGATAAACCCAAAATTTCTCAAATGGATACAACAAGACAAGCTGCTCTTTTGGTGGTTATTAGGTTCGATGAAAAAATAAAAAGTTGTTCAAATATTCAACTATCAAATGACAGAGGAAGAAAACCCCACCTGAAGGCAAACAAAAATGTTGTTCAAATATACATGCGATGAAGAAGCTTGGATGACGAGCTCGTTTCCGATGATCGTCCGATGAAGACAACCCCACCTGAAGGCAAACGGCCGACCAACAGCTACTGAGAGAGGAGAGAGTTTGTTTGGGTAGGCAAACGGCTGATCAAGGGTTGCAGTATGTTTGGTAAATTAAGAGAGTTGAGAGATGAAATTTTAGGGCACGCGCGCGTGAGAGGGAAATCAAAATTTTGATAAATTAAAAAAAAAATAATGTGAGGCCTTCAATGTCGGTTTTAAACCGACATTGTAGGCCAAACCGACATTGAAGATCCATTTTTTTCAACCGACATAATGCATCCGATAATACTATTTTCAACCGACATTGAAGCCCGAATTTCTTCTAGTGATTTATTCATTTGATAAATTATCACATTCGTTTACTTACGCACTTTTTTTATTTAACAATTTTAATTCAAAATTTCTCATAATAAAACCCCATTTTTTTGGTTACTTCTTACAAGTTTCAATCCTTGAGGAATCCATATTCGGCTCCCTGTGGTTCGACCTAGACTTACTAATTGTATTACTAATTAGTATAAGGGGTTAGTTCAGAACATACAAATTTTTATTTGCGTTCGGTGCGGGTTTACGAACATCGGTGAATTTAAGGATAGTAATGGTAAATTAAATTGGCTACTTAATTTAATAATTTAGGGAAGCTCTAATATTGAGAAGGTTAAGATGTAAGTGGATGTCATAAAGGGATGCAGGCTAGGAGCCTAAAAATAGGAGGGTTGGTCACATTAGAAATAAGGGACACCATAGGATAAAGAATCTAAGCTTGAACTAATCTAATATTCAGTACCTATGAAAATATTAAGTAGTAGCTGCTTAGATCTCCTAAATTTGACAAAAGACCAAATAGGAGTAGCATTCTGTTCATGCATAATTCATTATTTTGGTCTGATGCGACTGCATCACTTACAACATAGAATCTGAAAGATTGAACCATTGTTAACCTCTGTTCGATTACCACTATTTACTGTTTTTAATATAAAATTCTTGTCGTTCACAACACAAATTCTTCCTGGATACCTTCGATCCCATTAAGTTTACAGTCTCAAGCAATTTAAATTAGAAGCTAGTCCTTTGGGTTCGATACTTGAAATACTCCACAATTATTATTTTTAAGATAGTATATGCTTGCATTTAGGCCTCACTTATCTGAAATATTTTGTCATTCATACATTTGGTCGATCACTATGTATATTGTAGTTATTTGTAATTGTAACAAGAGCATGCTTAATATGAGTAGCAATAGGTTTTAGTTATAGTTATTATTCGATTGCTAGCTTCTCTAGGATCATCCAGTAACAAAAGATAACGAAATCTAAGGAATAGGAATACATTAAGTTAGATTTGGCCAATTTAACTTAATGTTCTAATCAATCTAAGAGCTTAATGTAGTTAACTAAATAGGCTTGCGTGTCACTAGACATGTGCATTGGTTTTCTTTAGGGAGTCTGTCTAGCTTTTCCAGACAGTCGATTAGGCTTGATAATTAGATTATCCATGAACTTTTTGCAATTTAAATTCATGTATTTAGTTTTCATGTCAAACAAAATCCAAAACCCTCCGTTTTTACTACTTTCCAAAGACCAATTTAGCTTAAAGAGATTTTATCTTAGGCTCCCTGTGGTTCGTCCCTATTCTTACTACTAAGATTACTTTTTAGTTGAAGTTCTTGATCGGAGATTTGGTAGAAAGCCTCAAGGAGAAAGTTTTTGTTGCCAATGTGAATCGGTCCTTGGAAAGCTTGAAAGGTCTACAAAGTCATGATCGATGGTGACCCCTCTAGTCAATATTGGCAAGAACTTCCCTAAAATGAAGAATGTGATCGAGCCATCCATGAAATAATGGTGCCATCCGTGGGGGTTATTTATTTTCCCCATTGTTTGAGAAAGTGTAACATACTTCATTTACACGGTTATCTACACTGCCTCACCTCCCTCTCTATTTTTTCTTCCCCTTATTTTCATTCTTGTTAACTGTTTGACATCCGTTTACCTCATAAAAATATTACCTCCTTTAGTTAAGATATATAAGATTATGATAAAGAAAGAGAATAATGAAAGTATCGAAAGGACTAGTGGAATATAGTAGCCAAATACGTCCTTTCACTCCATGTTTTCCGATGTGGGATCAATACTTACGTGCTTTCCCTTAACTCCATATTCCTCCATCACTCAAACATTCATAATTTTCACACAAACAAACATCCACATCAATTTCACTATTTAGCTTACTCAACATTCAATTCTTATGCTTAGTTTCTCAACTTTCAACGCTTCTTAAATGTAGACAAAAACTCAACACTTGATTTTATTTTTGAAATTTGACTTTTGAGTTCTAATATCTTTTTAATTAAAAAGGTGAAAAGCTAATTATGAAAACAAGCATAATTTTTTTCTTTTTTTTAAAAAGTTAATAAACTGGTATTATTAAATTCTGATACATTTTATTCTTATTGCCTAGATGGCTTCCTTAAGAAGTAGGCTTTATGGTATTATTTTTTTTGCCTTTGCCTAAAACCAACAAATTCTGTTGGAATAAATTGTATATAACTCATTAGGATTGCATCTTTTCAATTCCATTTGTTCTTTGATGAATAATTGCATCATTTCATAAATAGTTAATTGAAGATAGAACATGACTATCTGAATGGCTACAATTTAGTCTATAAATATGTCATTTCTTCAATTTATTTTCTCAACGTTTTCCATAGCATTTTATTCCTTTAAAATTCTCCCCATTTCAAAATTTGTCGAAGAAGTTTGGTATATCCATAAAGTTTAGTTCATTAATCTTGTAGACGTGGTACTACATCCATAGGCAAGGTAATCTATTTTATCCTGGGAGACAATTACTTACTAAACTCAAGTATTAGGGTGAGTAAATTTATTTTAACAAAACAACGTGAAGTCGTTAGACTCAAATAGTTTATTATATATGAATGTTGTGGTTTTATAGTTTTTGTGATATGCTCAATCACAATCTTAAAGACAAATTTGGAATTTAATTCATATAATCTGAGACTGAAATTGTACAACCTTACAAGTTTTGTTTTGTGGTACTGTACACACAATTATGGTTTTCAGTGAATCGTATGAACAGTTTAACAATTCTGGTGTTTTGTGACTTTTGTATTAAGGTTGTTATAAATCTCAGATTTCTTGTATTTCATAAGATTGGTTTTCATTTAACCAATTATCTTAAAGATTTTGTATTGCTTCGGTTGGAAACGGTAGGATCCCTTAGAACGACGAACAGTAAATCGTCATGGCACGACGGTCAGTAAATCGTCATGGCACAACGGTTAAGCGAAGAGCAAAACCTGCAAAACAGAAACTCGTTATAGGTTGAGTAGCAGAACTCACTCTCTTTTCGACTTTTCACGGCTCTGCCCTTGTGTGCAAATAGGTCTGAAAAATGCCATGTCATCCCTAGGATGAAACAACCAAAAGAAACCGATCGAAAATGCACCGTTACCGACTGGAACATACACCCTTTCTAAACTCATTGCTCGGAAAGCTAAGATGGAGGAGGAGAGGAAAAATGAAGAATGAATTCTGCTTTTCAAACTGCTGAAGGTCACGCCTTTTATAGGCCTTCAGCGTCGAACTGTAGGGAGCGAAAACGGCTCTCCACCATAGAACGTGCGCAGATGGGACGGAACGGGCAGACAAAGTGGAACGGGCGGCCGAAATGGAACTGGCAAGACCGTTTCCTCCCTTTTTTCGGTTTAAAAAAATAAAAATAAATAAAAAATAATATTTATATTAAAATTAATAATCACACACGCCTTGTCCGACCGGACGGTGGTGGCACGCATGTGAGACGTCCACCGAACCTACATCGGATTTGGACCAAAAAGTTGGTTCCCTCTTGTTTTGGAAGTTAAATTTTCACTGAACACGATAATTATATTCGTATAATCTGAATTTTAATACAATGGGTGAATCTTCTCAGTATTTCTAATAATGCTATAAGATTTTATGTGTATTTGTTGGTTTAAATATTGAAATATATGCACTAAGATCATTTTTTTTTTTTTTTGAAGTGTTCACCATAAGGCCGTACGATGATATACATAATTGTTATTTAGTGCATCAATTGTTGAAATTCGTTGGAGAGATTGCAATTGACGTTCAAGTCTAATCAATTCTGTTTTGTTCACATATTTTATATATTCTGTTTAGATATTTTTTTTTAATTCTGTGTTTCAATGTCAACGGTAGAATAGTTTAACGTTGATTTGTTTTGTATTTTATCTTATGTTGATTCTGTTTTATCTAGTGTTTGTTTATATGTTCTGTACATGTTTGAATTATTTTCAGTTGTTTAATAATTTATTTAGTTTGATTTATTTGTATCGAACATATGACATCAACCAATTTCAATTCTGATCCCTATTATTGGTGTTGTCCGTGGGAGAAACCTGAAAATTTTGGTGGTGTTGATTTCAAACGTTGTCAACTATCTCACCACCTTAAATTTGATAAAACTTCTCAAAGATGATGCTTCTATTTTATCTGAGAGAGGAATTGACAAAAAAATGCAACTTGTAGTTGATGCATGGAAGCATGTAGAACATCTTTGCAAGAATTACATTTTGAAAGAATTGGACACAATGTATATAGTGGTGTTGATTCAACAAAAAATCTCTGAAATTTACTGGAGAAGAAATACAAATTGAAGTTACCGATTCAGAGAAATTTATAGTCGGCAAATTTCTTGACTTCGAAATGGTAGATTCTAAAATAGTGATCAGTTAGATTCAAAAAATCCAAGTAATTCTACATGATATACATGCTGCAAATATGACTTTGAGTGAATGTTTTAGGTAGCAGCAATAATAGAAATGAAGAGACTTCAAAAATTATCTCAAGAATAAATGCAAGGAGATAAAACTTGAAGAACTTGTGGTCTACCTTGGAATTGAAAAGAACGATAGAAAACAGAAAAATGTTCTATTGATGGTGCTAGAGACCTTAAAGCCAATATTGTGGAAAACATACCACAGAGTAACAAGAAAAGGAAGTTTTCTGGTGAAGGGTTCGAGTAAAAAACAACGATCCACAAGAAAGTTCAATGGCAAATGCTACAATTGCAACAAAATGGGACATCAATCTAAGGATTGTCGTAAGTCAAAAAATTTTCAACGTAAAAATACACAAGCTCATATCACAGAAGTTGATGAAGATTCAGAGTCATTTCAGAATTCAATATGGTGGACAATTCCAAGGAATGGTGGGTAGATACTGTCGCAACTCGTTATACTTGTGCCAATAAGAATATGTTCACATCCTATGTGCCAGTTTCTAGTGGAGAACAATTATTTATGAACATTTCTTCTACTTCAAAGGTTGAGGGATAAGGGAAAGTTGTTCTTAAAATGACTTATGACAAAGAGCTCATTCTCAACAATGTGCTTCATGTTCCTGATATTCGCAAGAATTTAGTCTCTGGTTTATTGCTTAGCAAGAATGGCTTCAAGTTGGTCTGTGTATCTGATAAGTTTGTATTTTCAAGAATGATATGTATGTTGGAAAGGGTTATTTGAGTGATGGTTTGTGTAAGTTAAATGTACTCATAGTTGTACCCAAAAGTATTAATAATAATAAAGTTTCTTCTTTTACTTATATCATTGAGTCATTTGTCTGGCATGGTAGACCCACATGTCAATTTCAATTATTTGCATAAGCTAATTAATATGAATTTAATTTCAATTATTTGCATAAGCTAATTAATATGAATTTAATTTCAATTATTGGCATGGTAGACCCACATGGTAGACCCACATGTCAATTTCAATTCTTTTGCTTATATCTTTTGCTTAAATCATAAATGTGAGTTGCATGTGGAATAAAAAATGACTAAAACACCTTTTCCTTCAACTGATAGAGTTACTAAACACTTAGGGTTAATTTATAGTGATATTTGTGACTTGAAATTTGTGCAAACTAGGGGTGTGAAAATGTATTTTATTACTTTCGTAGATAATTGCACAAGATATTGTTATGTTTATCTGTTGAGAAGCAAAGATGAGGTAATTGAAATGTTTAAACATTATAAAAATGAGGTTGAGACTCAACTAAGCACAAGGGTTAAGGTAATAAAAAGCGATAGAGGTGGTGAATATGATTCTCATTTTGAACAATCTTGTTTAGAACATGGCATCATTCACCAGACTACTATTACTTACTCACCTCAATCAAATGGAGTTGGTGAACATAAAAACCGAACACTTAAGAAAATGTGAATGCAATGCTTATAAGTTCATGTTTACCTCAAAACTCGTGGGGGGAAATTCTGTTAATGGTAAATTACCTATTAAATAGAATACCTCATAAGAAGTCATAAACCATTCCATATGAAGAATAGAAAGGAAGGAAGCCATCATACAAATACTTAAAAGTGGGAGTGCCTAGTAAAGGTTGCAGTACCTAAACCTAAAATGATTAAAATACGACAAAAAACTATTGATTGCATATACATTGGTTATGCTAGCAATAGTTGTGTGTATCGATTTCTAGTATATAAATCGGATATTTCAAATATACATGTTATTATAATCATGGAATCGAGGAATGCAACATTCTTTGAAAATATTTTTCCATATAACATGTCCTGTGAAGCAAATTTACAAAAACGTCTTCTTGATACTATAACGAGTGAAACTCAAAATAGATCAAATATTGAGTAAATAAGATAGAGGAACTCAAATAAAGTAAAAGCATGAGGATCTCAAAATTATTTGGGTCTATTTTTTGACATATTTGTTAGAGAATGAACCTCAAACATTTAAGAAGGTTATGTCCTCTCCAGAAGCTCTATATCGGAAAGAAACTGCGAATAGTGAAATTAAGTCCATTATACATAATTTGTAACAACCCACATTTGTCCGCATACACTACAGAAAATTAAATGTTAAATGTTAAGCAGAACGAAATTTTATTTAAAGGGGTGGTAAATGTAATACCCTAATCCTAATTTTGAAAGCAAGAAAACAAATAAAATATATAATTAAGAATGAAAAATATATAAACTTAATAGGATAATCGGGTGGAAATTTAGAATTGGAAAAAAAATAAGAAATTTATTAATTATCCAAAAATAATGAATAAGGGGGCAGAATCAGGGAGGATTAATTAGAAGTTGGACGCTAGCTAATTCAGGAGACAAAGGGCAGTAGATAACTTTTTGTTTGGGCACTGCTCATTGGAAGAATTGGAGGTGAATTAATTGCCCATATACTCTTAAAATTTGAAAGAGTTAAAACGGGGAAGTGGAATCCACAAGCAGTGAAGGCAACCCACGCGTAAAAACTAGTGAGATTGGAGAGAGCGAGAGTGGAGAGAACGAGATTCTTAGCGAGACAGTGGGAGAGAGCGGGAGCGAGAGTCACAAGAGCCAAACCAGCGAGAAAGCTGGAGAGAGCGAGATTTTGAGAACAGAAAGAGCGAGATTTGGATAGAAGCGTGGATTATGCGTTGAATTTGGCCACGATCTTATAGATTATAACATGGAGAACCCTAAAATTGAATACAAACAAAGGTTGAAGAAGTAAGGGCAAACGTTAGCCAAAATTAGGTGTCTTATTAATAGAAATTCTTAAACCTAAGTAATTTTAAATAAGCCATTTGTAGGATGAGTTGTCACACAGAGAAGAGCTGGAAATGGCTATAAATAGGAGACTTTGGGCTGGAAGTTAAACTCATTCTACAAAAAACTCAGTAGTAAAAATCGTGTGAAAAGGGTGAAGTAATTCTGTTAGTTAGAAAGAGGAAACGCGAGGGAAGTGCTGCCCAAATTTCCTTCTGATTTAAGAGGAAAAGCTCTACTGATTAAACCATAAGGAATAATAGGAATAACTAGGATCGTAGTCAAGTAACTAGTTTGTCTCACCCTCTCTTTAAGTGTTTCATGGTAGTATACCTTTAATATGTTGCATAATTATGTTATTGTTATGTTGCATTACATGTTTAAAATATGTTTATCGACAAGGGACCTCATGCATTATGTTTGTTCATAAGATTAAATTTTAATTAGATAAAGGTTATGCTTCTAGGGTTAGCAGGGCATGTATGGTTGCATCCCTCTAGACCCACTTCTATGTCAAGTTTATGATAGGGACTAACAGGGTATGTATGGTTGCACCCCTCTAGTCCAAACTTACGTTTATGTTAATGGTTGATATTGGATGCGACTCTGGTCCTACTGACTGCATAACCCGCTAATCATCAGATGAGTTAGTTTCCGCCTAAGTCCTCATTTTTCTATCAGGGCGGAGAAATTTACGTTAGAAGCATAACCGACCACCACATGTTATTATATGTTTTCGGTCCCAATCATATGTTTTCAGAACATATTGCATGTGATTGTGCATTTGGTCATTACCCTATGTGAGAACTACTTACTGGGTATATTATATACTCATCCTATTTTTACAGATCTTGTAGGTAAGGACACAGCATAGGTGGCAGAACTAGACGTCGCTTAAATGGCCAACCATCAAACTCACTATTATAGGCATGTGCATTTTTGTATCTCTATGCTAATGTTTTATGGATCCTGGTGTTTTGTAAAATAAACTTTTTATATAGTTTTCTACCTAATTAATAAAACCTTAGATATGTTCTTTTGAGATTTTTTACCAAAACTCATCTCATAATAGAAAAGTCTAAGCATACATGTCGTAGCGGTCGGACCATAATATATAAAGATCCGATCGTTACATAATCACACTTGGGAATTAGTTGATCTTCCACTAGGATGTAAATCACTTGGATGTAAGTAGATTTTTAAATGGAAAATGAAGACAAATGGATCAATAAATAAATACAAGGCTAGATTTATAGCCAAAGGTTACAACCATGAACGACTTGACTATTTTGATACTTACTCACCAGTTACTAGGATTACTTCCATTCGCATGCTCATAGCAATATCAGTTTTGCATGGGATTGAGATACATCAGATGGATGTAAAGACAACCTTTTTAAATGGTGAGCTAGATGAAGAGATCTACATGCAACAACCTGAATGGTTTGTTTCCCTTGGTCAAAAAACAAAAGTTTGCAAATTAATAAGGTCTCTTTATGGATTAAAACAAACACCAAAATAATGGCATGAAAAATTTGACAATGTGATGTTGGCAGATGGCTTTAAAATTAATGAATGCGATAAATGTGTATATGCCAAATGAAATAAGGATGACTATGCCATTTTGGGCTTGTATGTTGATGATATGCTAATTATAGGTAGCAATATCAATATCATTAAGGTTACTAAACAAATGTTAGACAATAAATATTAGATGAAAGATATGGGTGTCACATATGTTATTTTATGAATTAAAATTTCTAGAACCCCACAAGAGTTATTGTTGTCTTAGTCGCATTTCATTGATAAAATACTTGAGAAATTTAAAAAACATGATGACATTGGGATAACAAAGACCCCAATAGATACTAGTCTTCATTTAACTAAAAATAATGGTGATAATATAGCACAACTAGAATACTCTTGCATAGCTGACAGTTTAATGTATGTTATGAGTTATACACATTCAGTTATAGCATATGCTGTAAGCAAGCTAAGCCATTATACGAGCAATCCAAATAAAGATCATTGGAAAACTATATTGAGAATTTTAGGATACCTAAAGCACACTAACAATTATGGCTCACACTATACTAGATATCCTACTGTACTTGAAGGCTATTCTGATGCTAATTGGATATCTAGTACTAAAGACTCAAAATCCACACGTGGTTACATTTTCAATCTTAGAGGTGGAGTTCTATCTTGGAAATCTTTCAAACAAACATGTATAGCACGATGGACAATGGAATCTAAATTTATAGCTTTAGACAAGGTTGGAGAAGAAGTAGAATGGCTTCAATTTTTTTCGGAAGACATTCCAAATTGGTCTAAGACAGTGCCTGCAATATATATGCATAATATAGCCAAACAACTATTGGAAGGGCACAAATATTATTTATATTGGTCGTCTTGACATATACGTCGGAGACATAATGCAATTAGACAACTACCCTCTAGTAGAATTATCACAATTGACTTTGTAAAGTCAAAAGACAATATTGCGGATCCACTTACTAAATACCTAACTAGAGGGTTGGTTGCAAGTTCATCAAGAAAAATGAGATTAAAACCTATAATATAAAGTTAAGCAGAGAGGCAACCCAACCTAGTTGACTAGAGATCCCAAGATCTAGGTTCAATAGGCAAACCGATCTTTAGACAACTTAATGAGCACTGCGTTGAAATTGATCCCTACCCATTCTAAGGATGATGAGACAGAGCTAGTGTCATTTTAGAGTAAGCACTATGCCTTTACTAGTTTCTATAAGTAGTTAAGTAATTATTTTTGAAAAGATCATATATAGGAATCACCTATGTGAATATGAAAGGACCGCTTCTAGGAGAATTTTAAGGTGAATTCTCTAAAACACTCATGAGACCAGACAGTGTGCAAGGCTAAAACGAACACATTTATGAGAATAAACGTTGTTAAAACTGTGTGACCTTATTGTCTTAGTTTACTCTAGAACGATTGATAGTTTAAGACATCAAGTCCAGTGATTAACCAAGTAAACTTGATTGACGTTCACTAGGGAAAATTCAAAGTTTTTACTTCTTATCTTGATGTAGGTTCTTCATTAGAAAATATCGAACATTTTTCTCTGTCTTCTATCTTAATTTGTCAATTTACCATTTATGTGGGGAGGGATTATTGGAATAAATGGTATATAACTCTTCATGTAGGGTTGTATCTTTTCAATTCCACAAGTTGTGTTCCTTCATGAATGATTGAATCGTTTCTTAAATAACTAAATTGAAGAAAGGACATGACTATTCAAATGGCCACGAGTTAGTCTATAAATATGTCCTTTCTTCAATTTGTTTTCTCAACGTTTTTCATTGCATTTCTTCCTTTAAAATTCTCTCCATTTCAAAATTTGCTGAAGAAGTTCACTATATCCATAAAGTTTAATTCGTTGATTTTGTGGTCGTGGTGCTACATCCATAGGAAAGGTAATTTGTCCTATCCTGGGAGATAATGACTCTCTAAACTCAGGCACTAGAGTAGATTTTTCTTAAGGAGATAAGTAAAGTCGTTGAACGCATATAGTTTCTTGTATATGAATGTTGTGATTTTATGTGTTTTTGTGTTCTGTTCACTAACAAACCCTTAATTTACTTCATTTCATGGCAGAAATGATTGGAGGATCTGTTTACTAGAATTGAAGTTATGCAAAAACAATACAGTGAAATATGTATAATGATGACAGACTAATCAAATTATCAGGCACGTCATGAAGAAACTATACATGGTAACAAAACAAAAATCATCAATATTAATTCATGTGTAATCCTGGAAATTCTTAGTAATTGATTGCACATACAATAATGAGAATATCAATAAATTAATTTCATCAATCCATTAAATTGATTTATATATTTAGACTTCATCAATGATGAACGATGTCGTTTTGATCGATTATGACAAATTTCTTTAAGCATAATTATATTTCACACGTGTTTAATTATAGTAGATAATTACGAAGAGTTTGGGAAAGAGAGTGAAATTGTTAAGTATGAAGCTTTTGTGAAGTCCTAAGGTCTAGAGAGTAAAGAGTTATTAAGACATAGAATTGATGTTCTTTAATCATGGACACACAAATTTCTTAGGCCAAACAAAAGGCGGAGTTCCTTCAACTCCAAATTCTGGAGCTAAACACCCCTGAATATTTAGGAATAAATTTGAAAAAAAAAATGATTTTAAAATAAGATTAATTTTTTGATAAACACCTTTGAAAAAAAATTAAAATTTATGTGTTTATAGCATGTCTCATTGAGTTATTTAGATTATCAAAAGTGGTTTTCTTTGTAAAAAAAAAAATTTAAAAATAAGTCATTCAAAAGACCGTATCACTTTAAAAATCTCTTCTGTTTTTTCTTTTCTTTTTCTTAAGAAACAATTGAATAAAATAAAAACATATTTATAATTGATAGAATCAAATATAGTTCAGCCGAATAAATTTGTCATTTAAAATAATTTTTAAACAAAAGATAGCATGTAATAACATTTTTAATAAAAATATTTTTTTTTCAAAAAAGTGTTTAAATTAGAAGGTATACCGAACACTTGTGAGATTATTGAACTTTAAATGTCTAGCCCCAAATAAAAACAAAGATGTATCTTACTCATAGTAAGATTGTTTATTTCCATTATTGTGCCCTAGAATTTGTTTTCCACAGCTTTTACTTGATCATTTTCTATTTTTCGCTCAAATTTCATAAAGAAATATTTATTGATTACTACAAATAAAACGAAACAAAAACAACTACAAATGCAACATCATAGTTGAAATTTACATTATTTATAGAACAAGTTAGAAACATAAAAAGGCCCTTTAGCCTTTTGAGTTCAAACCCTAATAAGCATTGAGGAATCTAGTTTGAGAAATTAAAGACAAACCCCAACATAAATCCTTTCAAGGGAAAAGGGTATTATTTGACCAAAAAGCACCATGGTTATCATCCTCCCCAAAACTAGGAAGTTGAATCACATCATCACCAATATTGAATTTCATTTGGTCTTCATCATCAACTCCTCGACTCATCATCTCCATGAACCACGACGGCTCCCTTGTTGCCGCACGCATCGATTGGTTCACCCTAAGCAACTCCATCCTCTTGCCAACATCAGCCACTTTTTGATCAACCAACCAACCCAGGTCATTCAAATCAATGACATTGAGATCTGGCGGTGGCGTCCCTCCAGCAGCGAGGCTCTGAAACATTAGCCGGGCTATCTCCTTCTCACGATTCTCCCTCTGTAGCTTCTTGAGCTGGTCCGTGGCCTTGGCAATGCGGTCGCAGAGGTAGGTCTCTTGGTTGACCATCTTCTTGCATTGCTCCATCTCTGGTAGGCTTTTAAACTTAGAGAGAACCCTCTGGAGGCCCAGGGCGGAGGGCCATAGGTCAGGTTGGGAATTGAAGGGGTTGAAGATTATGGCACATGCCTCAATCCCACACAGAGTGGTGAGCTCATTCAGCTTCTTCAATAGACCCTTTTTCCTTTTATTGAATGTGGCTTTTCTGGCTGTGTCATTTGTGATGTATGCGAGTTTCACCTTCTTCCTTGTCATGACCAAAAAAAAATGGAAATGGAGAAATGGGTTTTGGTGTTTGTGTTGTGTTTTGTGTGCTTTATGTTTTCTCTTTGTTGTCCCTCATGGGTGTTGCTATTTATACTAAATTAAGACTCCCAAAAGTTTAGATAAGGTGTAGAAAAGTCTAATATGATATATAATAAAATGTCTTATTTTACATCATGTTTCAATGATTGTTGTGATGATCTTTAGACCTTTGAGTTCCAGTCTCCATTCTTTTTGTAGTGAATATAGTGTCAATTAGATTTAGTAAAACGAGCTATGCACTGTCACACCGTTCTAAGTCGTTGCTATATATTCATTTTAGATTTCAAATTTTTAATCCAAAATTCTAATGATCCACCCTAAGTATAGTCTGACAAAATTTATGAAAGGTCAATTGTACGAAAATTACAAAGTTTAAGATTTTCTTTTTGAAATTTAGCTGTTAACATATTGTATACGACCAAAAAGTCAAAGATTCAAATATTTTCACTTTACATGTTGCTCTATTTTATAAATCATGCATAAGTTTACAAATAAAACTAATATTTATTTATAAGCATACATCTAGTTTAATTTTCCAAATCTTGGATAAAGTTTTGGGTCAAATTAAGACTCTAGGTGGAAGTGACGTTATAAGTTTGATTTTAAAAAAACCAAATTGTTACTAAATAAATTTTTTAATTGAATTCTTTTAAAGATTTTTGGTAATACATTCATGAGTTTTCCTTTTCTTTTTCCCTCTTCTTTATCACTAATGAAATCTTAACAGAGAGATTCGAGTTATATATTCTTTTAGTACAACAAATCTTTCCATCTTAAGAAAAGTATAAGTAGTATATACTTTTCTTTTTCCTTTGGTGAGATTGATATGTACTTTATCTATTAAGCTTCAATTATTATTTAGAAGTTAATTTTTGACATATAGAAGATGTATTAGTATTTAATAGGTTATATTAATAAAAAAGAGTATTTGATTCCATAACTAAAGAATATACACAAAATGATATCTCGGGAAGATAGTATTTTATAGTAATATTATTAAAATGATTTTTATTAGGAAAATTTTGGTTTTCGTTTGACAACTTATCATCTATAATTATTTCTTAGCTATGCATATCAAATATGAAATCTCCCCACCTTGGTTGTATTATTTTACTCATTATATTAAATATGGCTAATTAATTTTTGGCAATGACACAAGACATACCATTTTTGGAGTTTGAATATATGTTTATTTATATTTAATTAATTACTCTTCAAAGTTTTATATTTTAAATTTTTATTTGATACGGTACGAGAAATTATGAAATATTATTCTAAGATAATATGAGAGGATGTGATGTTACAAATATCAACCAACTTGCTTAATTGATGTAAAAAGATTTTCATAGTTTTAATTATCATTTATCATGCACAAATCATAACATCATCTTCTCATATTGCCTTGGAATATTAACTATTTAGATATTTGTTTTAATGGTAATTTGTTTTAGTTACCATTTTCATAGTTATAATTACCAATAATTATTTTCATAATTTAATTACCATTTTAATGTGAAAATATTTTGATAGTTTTAATACATTTTGGGGTAATGCTACGGTTGGTTGTATATCATTTTTGTTTTCTTGTTTTTAATTAATAGAAATATAGTAATTAAATTATGCTTATGTCGACATATATATATAAAAAAAAATAGTAAAGATAATTTAGATATTACATAATAAAATTTTAGATAAAATGGTCCAAAGAAGGTTTTCCATCTACCTTTAATATAGTAAGGAGTCATAATTTTATAAATATTTTCAAATTACATTCCGATCCAACATTTCAAAAATAAAATATCACATAAACAACTTCATTGTGCAATAAAATTAATTTCTTGGCCTAAAAAGTTAAATAAAAAAATTCTTACAATACAAATTGACATATATGGAATATGGGATGTATTTACTTCCTGTCATAATTTAAAATATTAAAATATTATATGCACGACTAATTTAGCATTATCACATACAAATAACCTTTTTTTAAAAAAAAACATAAATAAGTTACAATTTTATTTATATTTTTTCAAAACGATAATAAAGTATAGAGATTTGAACCTTCAATCTCAAAAGGAATATACATGTTAATTAACTTGTTGAGTTATACTCACGTAGACATAAAATAACTACAGTTAGTTAAAACTTACAAATCCTATTCATACATTTATCATCGACCTGTATACACTAAATATATGTATTAACATTATTTTACTCTTTAATATAAGTTATATAAATCAAGCAAACATAAGTTAATTTATTATACCAAAGCTAATATATAATTTATTTCCATTGGTTAAATTTAATCATTAAAATTAAAATTTTCATTTAAGGCATCAAAACTTGATGCCATACGAATGTGATAGCAAATACGAGTCTCTTAAGCAACGAACATAAATTTATATATTTATGTTAAACATGAATCAAATTAATGTCTTTCAAAAAACAATTTAAAGCCTCACTCTGATAATTACAACGCAATATTCTAAAAACAAAATAAATATGCAAAAGAAAGTTATTTGACCAGATATATATTTTAAATATTTCACTCAAATTATTTAAAATTAAATATTACCACGTGCAAGCACGTGATAATATATTAGTACTTTAAAATGTATCCATTTTGATTCATTCATTTTCTTTTTTCATTCTTTCAATCATAAAATATGCACAAAACTACACTCAATATATATATTTTTTTTAAATGAAGTCGTAATTACAATAGTCTTTGTTTGGATTGCAGACTCTTTTAATCTATGTTATAATTTTATGTGTTTGAGGTGTAGGTTATTTTACTCTAACATTAAGCATTTTGTTAGAATGTTTTGAATATGATATCTGACTCTTTAAACGATCAAATTATGGGGGAGTGCAGTATATAAACTTTGATCAAACTTTATTGGCACTATTTAAACACTAAATGATAGGTGGCCTTGTATGCTAGAATTGAAGTTATAATATTGTGAAATGTGCAAAATGGTAACAAACTAATTAAAATATCCTACATCATGAAGAAACTCTATAAAATAACAAAATAAATAACCAATATTAATTCATGTGTAAATCCTAGAAATTCTTAGTAATTGATTGCACATACAATGAAAATATCCATAAATTAATTTCATCAATCAATCAGATTGATTTTTATAGTATGTCTAAGTCAATGATGAATGATATCGTTTGGATCATTAAGATAAACTTCATTTAGCATAATGCTATATCACACATGTTTAATTGTGATAGATAAATTAGAGGTGTTTGGGGTCAAAATAAGTAAAGTTGTTAAGTTTGAAGAGTTTATGAAGTTGTGGGTTTACTATAGAAGAAGTTAATAAGATTGACATTGATGGTTTTTAGTCATGGGTGTTGAGAACATCCTTAGCGGCCTAATCTCAAGCCTCAAGTATCTAGTTTCAGAGTAGAAAGGAAATAGATCTCTCCAATTGGGATAAGGAAGACCTCTCGGACTCAACTATAAATATAACATGACAACCCCATAAAAGGTAAGCTTATCTCCTCCCTAAAGCTACTTGCCTCGACATTTGTACAAAGTATTGATTTAAGCATTAGAGTGTTTGTGGCAAGCACCACACCGGTGTGTTACTCTTTTGATTGCCTTGCAGGTAATTTCCTCTCCTAAAATTGTAACGACCCGACCCCCTAGGACTTAAGTTAGGCCGTTACTAAATACATGTATGCATGAAATTTAAATCGACACTCTTTTATGGTGAAATAAATACTAATTAAATAAGGTAAGTTCGAAAGACTTTCATTAAATTCAAATATTAAAAGCAACAATAGGGTACCCAAAAAATCATAAATGATAATAAATAAGTCGGAAAACGATTCTTAATAGTAAGTTTCAACATCAGAACTAAAAGTTAAGAAAACATGAAAAGAAATCTAAATCTCATGAGCGGAAGCATAAAATTAGTCCTAGTGGCTCGATCATGAATTCCGTTTGTCCATCACCGGTGCATCTTTACCTTTACCTGAAACAACAACATGAGAAAGAATGAGTATAAAATACTCAGTAAGTAACCCCACTACTGGGGTCAGGTTACGCATCTATGTTCTCTAGATGCCTACCTCTGGAGGAACATATAAACTGTCCTAGTCCTCATGAGACCCATACATACATGAAAAATCGATTTCTATCCTACTGTAGTTAAATATGCCCACTACCTCTGGTGAATCTCGAAGGAAATACAAGCTGGTGAATCCCGAAGGAAACACAAGATGGTGAATCCCGAAGGAGACACAAGCTAGTGAATCCCGAAGGAGACACAAACTGGTGAATCTCGAAGGAGACACAATCTGGTGAATCTTGAAGGAAACACAAACTGGTGAATCTCGAAGGAAACATAAACTAGTGAATCTCGAAGGAGACACAATCTGGTGAATCCCGAAGGAAACACAAACTGGTGAATCCCAAAGAAAACACAAATTTGTGAATCCCGAAGGAGGCACAATCTCTAGTGGGCATCTAACTAATCAATAAAGACACTATCATAGTCTTAACAACAAAACTATCACAATATGGTTCTATGACATATATATACATCTCAACATCCTCATATCAAATATAACCTCATGAAATCAAATATCACCTCAAGCTAGAATTCAAGTATCTACGTGCATAAATAAATCTTTTAGATTTCATACAAGAATATACATCGGTTATACTATACTATCAGTCTATCATGCTGTCATTCTGCCAAACATTCATCTATCATGCTAGCATACATCCAGTATCTGGCCCATGGACAGTTCTAGTAGTAAGATTACTTACCTTAAATTTGGTCACAATTTAATCTAAGTTATTAACCCTTTTACAACTCTTGGAAGGCTTTGAATCCACCCTATAACATACATTACAAATATTAATTTAGCACCCCTGGTCCAAAAATAACAAATCCAAAGTTCTAAACTCATCTTTGGGGTCTAAATCCAATTAACCAAATTATTTAAAGATCTTCAATTTAAATTTACCTAAATCGAAAATCCACAGATAATCTCAGACAGCCAACGAAACCAACAACTCCAAGTAAGATCCTGACATAAGAACGCAACCAAGTTTTAAAATTAAAACAAAGGCCTAATCACACATACTCCAAGTACTACCAAAAAATCCGGGTATACTCATCTAAGGTGGGATATGAGCCGCACCAAATCTACTAAAACAATTCCAACTTCACCTAACAACACCTTACTACCTTCAAGAACATGAATCCAAAGTTGACACATAAAGGCCTCAATCGATTGGTGACAAAAGTAAATGGGCAGTCAAGAATCAACTGGAAACAACCCCAAACCGCAGAAATCTTACCCAAGTTGATAAATCTAATGATGGCACAAGCAACAACGGCGGCGACAGGAGCTGGGTGGCATCGGATAGACGTGGCTGGCTGGTGGAGGCCTCGGTTGGTGACGAGCTGAAGAGAAAAAGGGAGATAGCCTGTCTCTTATACACATCTAGATGTGTATAAGAGACAGCGCTTAAGGTCGCAGCTGGTACAGGTGGTGGCGCGACAAATTGAGCGGCGGAAGGACTCGCAGCTCGGACACGGGCGGCATCGGCGTGGGAGGCCGAAGTAGGATCTGGGCGACGCGAACGGCTGAGATGTGAAGAGGCCGAAGTCGGATCTGGGCTGGCGGTCGAGGTTAGTGGCGAGCGGCGGGGAGATCTGGGCAGATGGTCGAGGTCGACGGTGAGAAGGACCGCGGCTGGCGAAAAAATAGGGGAGGAGGGTTATAAAATAATAATAATAATAATAATAAACTAAAAAGGAAATAAATATAAACTATATTTTATTCTTTTCCTTATTTTACTTTATACTATTAAATTTCTTTCCTTCTCAAAAAGAAATTAATTCCTGCCGTTATTTCCAAATTGAATAATTTCATGCCAACAATTAAATTTCCGCACTTATATTTGAAGTCCAAAATTTCAAAAATGCCCTCCAAATAATAAAAATGACTGAAATTACATTATTATTAAAAAAATATGGGGTGTTACATTCTTCCCTCCTCAAAGAACTTTCATCCTCGAAAGTTCATTCTTGGAAAAGCTCCGGGTACTAGGCTTTCATCTCATCTTCTCACTCCCAAGTAGCCTCCTTGAACTGGTGATTCTGCCACAAGACTTTAACAAATGCAATTTCCCAGCTGCGCAATATCTTTACTTCTCTGGCGAGGATCTCTATAGTTTTCTCTTCGTAGCTCAAGTTGTCATTCAACTGCAAGGATTCGAAGTCAACTACATGGGATGGGTCTGTCACATCCTTATCATCGAAACATGGAAGACATTATGAACTGAAGACAGTGCTGGGGACAATGCCAAACGGTAAGCTACAGGGCCAACTCGTTCCAAGATCTCGAAAGGTCCAATGAACCTCAGACTCACTTCCCTTTCCTGCCAAACCTCAGAATACCCTTCATGGGTACCACTTTTAAGAACACTTTCACACCAGTCTCAAATTCCAGGTCCTTACGTCTTCCATCGGCATAGCTCTTCTATCTACTCTGAGCTGTTTGCATACGAGCCTTGATCTTCTGCATTGCCTCATTTGTGGTCTGCACTAATTCAAGTCTTAATAATTTCCTCTCTCCAACCTCATCCCAACACACAGGGGACCTACAACTCTTCCCATATAGAGCCTCAAATGGTGACATCTCAATAGTGGACTGGTAGCTGTTATTATAATCAAACTCCATTAAATGTAAGTGAGCATCCCAGCTTCTTGAAAACTCTATGGCACAGGCACACAACATGTTTTCCAATATCTGATTCAGTTGCTTTGTCTGCCCATCAGTCTGTAGGTGGAAAGTTGTACTGAAATCTAACCGGGTCCCCAAAGCTGCTTGAAGACTTTTCCAGAAGTTAGACGTGAAACGAGGGCCTCTGTCCGACATGATGGACACAGGCACTCTGTGCAATCTCACCATCTTCTTCATGTATATCTATGCCCATTTATTTACAGAAAATGTGGACTTCCTGAGTATGAAATATGCTAACTTTGTAAGTCTGTCCATCACAACCCATACCACAGTGAAACCTTTGACTGTCCGTGGCAACCCTCGATGAAGTCCATAGACACATGCTCCCATTTTCATTCTGGTACACTCAATGGTTGTAACAAGCCTGCTGGTTTTTGCCTCGGGGCTTTCATCTGCTGGCACACCAAGTACTTACTGACAAACTCTGCAATCTCTCTTTTCATATCATTCCACCAGTAGTAACGTTTCAAGTCCTGATACATCTTGGTGCTGCCGGGGTGAATCGAAAATAAGGAACTATAAGTCTTTGACAACAACTCATCTTTAATATCACTAACTGTTGGCACGCACAAACATCTCTGATAAAGGAGGCCACCTTCCGTTGATACTGAGAATTCGCCATCCTGGCCTGACTCCACCCTATGAACTCTCTCCTTCAGATAAGGGTCACATTTTGTTGAGGTGTATATTTGACTGTTTTGTACTTAGAAATAGCTATTTCTTTACAAAACTTATTAAATTCTTCACTACAAAATTTCAGCCCATTATCTGTCCTTAGGTATTTAATTTCTTTAGAGGTTTGCTTCTCAATCATGAGTTTCTATTCTTTAAATTTATCAAACACTTGGTCTTTAGATTTAAGAAAGAAAACCCAACTTTTTCTTGAGAAGTCATCGGTAAAAGAAAGTAAGTACTTTGAGCCACTTAGCCTAGGTGTTGGGGTTGGCTCCCAAAGATCTGAGTGAATGTAGCCAAGAATGACCTTTGTTGAGTGTTGAGCCTTAGTAAAATTGTGCCTAGTAGCTTTTCCCAAAACACAATGTTCACAAAAAGTTCGCTGGTTTGAAATTCCCTTGGGTAACACACCCTATTTGGCTAGAACTTCCAGCTCTTTAGGACTAATATGAGATAACCTCTTATGTCATAGGTTAGCTTCTGTCAGTTCATTAAGAGTTACAACATATGCTTCTGTCATTATTTCTACTTCTTTGACCACAAATAAGTCATTAATCTTCTCCCCAACAAGAACCATCTTAAAATCTTTGAGATCTTCAAGAGTTCCCCTTTTTCTCTCTGTATTCACACCTAACTGCATCAAGCATGCCCAAAGAAATTAGATTTCTTTTAAGAAGTGGTACATGTCTTACATTTCTGAGTAGTTTCACTGTCCCATCCTTGAGTTTTAGAGACACTGAGTCAATCCCTTCAATTTTGCAACCTTGGTTGTTTCCATGTAAATCATTTCTCCATCAATTTCCTTATAAGTATTGAACAAAGGCCTCATAGGGATCATGTGGTAGTTGCATCTGGAGTCCAAGACCAAATCATGTTCCCAAGAGGGTTTACATGATTGATCTTGTCAAGTATTGAGGCTAGTGCATCAGTGTAGATAAAAGAGCCTTCTATAATAGAGACTTTTTGCTACTTGCCTTTGGATTCTTTCTTTTTTTTCCTGATTCTTCCTTTTTAGAATGAAATAGTCTTTAATTAAGTGGCATTTCCTTTTGCAGTATTTATACTTGATTTTCTGTTTAGGCTTATTTTCCTCAGTGCGCTATTGTTTTCCTCCCTTAGACTGATTTGATTTAAAATTTCCCTTCACAAACAACCCTTCACTAGTTGGTTATTTCTTTTTTATAGTCTGTAGCTCAAGTTCTTTGGTTCTTAAGGCTGAAATAATTACATCAGTAGTTATGGTGTCCCTTCCATACTTCAATGCATTCTTAATCTCCTTGTAGGAATCTAGTAAGGGGTTTAGAAGCACATAGGCCTCATTTTCAACTCCAATTTTCTCCCCAAGGTTCTTAAATTCAACAACAATTCTTTTGAATTCATCAAGGTTGTTAGAAAGAGATCTTGATAAATCCATTTTAAAGGCAAAGAACCTCTCCCTAAGATACATCTTGTTTGGAAGAAGTAGCATACAAATCTTCTAACTTAGTCCAAATCCTATAAGTTGTCTCTTGATCGAGGACTTGCCTTAAAACGTCATCACTTAGATTTAAAAGTACCATAGGCTACCAGCTCCCAATCTTTTTTCTCTTGAGTTGTGGTTGTGTTTGGTAGAGTGGATGGATCAAGAAGGGCCTTATGAGCCTTTTGATGGCGAAGAATAGCTCTGATTTTGGTTTTTCACAAGCCAAAATCACCATTTTCCAACGAATTTCTCCACTTCAAATCTTATTGCTGCCATTATTACCTTAAATCTTGAATCTTGATTCTCCAAGAACTGAAATCTTTAAAAGTTTTTTTCTCTAATACCACTTTTGTTGGGCTTGCTTTTGTTTTCTCAGGCCCAAGTTGAATAAGAGCTCTGATCCAAGATAGTTAATGGGTGTAATGAAAGGCTATGGGTTGTCCACCTTTTTGAGTTGCTAGATTACCATGTGGAGAAATCCATTTGCACAAATATGATGGAGAAGAAAACAATCTGTGGGAAAAACAATTTTGGTAAAACTTCTTCTTCTCTTTTTTTCTCACGAACTCAGAACTTATTTCAATATCTCTGTCTAATCTTCTTTCTTTTGGCAAGATTTGCAGGTGAAGATGATGATTCTCAAGCATGCAGATGATGAATATGAAGGAGGGTGAAGAGTTTAACATAGAGATGTACGTGGTTCGGCCAAAATGAGCCTACATCTACGGAAGGGAAGTATTTTCTTTATTGAAGCCATACAAGAAGATAAGTCTCTTTTTTCTCTTACAGATTTCTTTACAAGTGAAGATCTGCAGCTATTTGAATGTATAACTTATTTATACTACTAGTAGAGTTGTTACAAGTTTGTTAAAGAATCTAATGTAGAATAATAAACTAGCTGTTTGAGATCATTTTTTTTTGCTTCAGCTGGATTTTGTCATCAACAGTTGTCATCGTCTAGGGGAATAGTGTGACACCTGCAAGAAGGTCTCCAGATACGCCATTTAAGCAATGAAAGAGACGAGTCGATAAGAGAACAATGACCTTTTCTACAGCCCACCTTGGCTTAGGCCTCTCGAGAAAAAGGCAGAGACAAGATTTGCAAAACATGAGTGAAGGATTTAGATAAAAAATCAAGGGGCTCATAGAAGTGTAAAGAAACCTCCCAGGCACTACACGCTTGGGTCGGCCTCATTCCCCTAGTGAAGAGGCAGAGCCGACATCCAAAAAATCACGAGAAGTAAGAAAAATGTACTAAGATTTAGGTCGAATTCCATAAAATTTGATGGGGCAAGACATACCCGAGGAAGATCTAAGGGGTTCAACAAAGGATACCTGCACTTCCGATAAAGAGGACAATTCTCAGGAAGGAAATATGAAGCAATTTAACATCCAAAGCGAGGAACCATATAAAATAAAACGTCAAAGTAAAAAATTCAGGCCAGGTCAAGGCAAAGGTAAAAAACTTAGGTTAGGCCGAGATAGAGGTGAAAAACTTGGGTCAGGGCAAGATCGAAGTAAAAAATTCAGGACACGTCAAACACAAGGTAGATCAGGTCGAAGCCAAGGTGAAAAGGTTAGGTCAAACTAAGGCCGAGGCCAAGTGGAAAAATCTAGGCCGAGGTGAAAAATGTGAACAAGCATAATATAAAAGGGGAAAAGAAAGAAAGAAAAGAAAAGAAAAGAAAACGTTAATAAACTAAATTGTGATTCATTAATCAAAAACCTAGATGGCTTCCTTAAGAAGTAGGCTTCATGATATTATTATTTTTGTCATTGCTTAAAACCCACAATGTGTTGCGTTGAATCAAATCCTTTACTTAATTTAGTTCGTTCATGACATAAATGATTGATTTGTTAACTACAATTGAAGTTATGTACAAATAATTATGTGAAATGTGTAATGATAACAGACTAATTACATTATCAACCACGTCATGAAGAAACTATACATGGTAAAAAAATAAAAATCATCAATATTAATTCAGGTGTGATCCTAGAAATTCAATGAGAATATCCCTAAATTAATTTCATTGATCAATCAAATTCATTTGTATATTAAGACTCCATCAATGATGAATGATGTCGTTTGGGTCGATCATGAAAAACTTCTTTAAGCACAATTACATTTCACACGTATTTAATTGTAGTAGATAATTAGGGAGAGTTTGGAAAATGCGTGAAGTTACGAAGTCTTGAAGAGTTTGTTAAATTCTTAGGCCTAGAGAATAAGGTCTTAATAAGACATGAAAATGTTCTTTAGTTATGAGACACACAAATTCTTTGGAACCAAATAAGGAGTGGAGTTCCGGCAACTCCAACTCAAACCAAATACATTTTAATGCATATGAAATAGATTTTTTTTAAAAAAATAAAATTAATTTTTCAATAAGCACCTTCAGAAAAAATTAAAATTGATGTGTTTATAGGATGTCTTATCGAGTAATTTAGATTATCAAAATTGGTTTTCTATAAAAGAAAAAACTTAAAAATTAAGTACTTCTAAAGATCATATTACTTTAAAAATGTCTTTTTTTTTTTTTTTTCTTTTCTTTCTTTGAAGAAACAATGGATAAAATAAAGATATATTTACAATTGTTAGGAATGAATATAGTTCAACCAAATAAATTTGTCATTTAAAATAATTTTTAAACAAAAGATAACATGTAATAACATTTTTAGTGAAAATATTTCCTTTTCCAAAAATGTTTAAATATGTCTAGCCCCAAATGAAAATGAAGATGTCTCTTACTCATAGTAAGATTGTGTATTTCCATTATTGCGCCATAGAACTTGTTTTCCATCGCTTTTACTTGATCATTTTCTATTTTCACTCAATTTTCATAAAGGAATACTGATTAGTTACTACAAATAAAAAAAAAAAGAAAAAAAAAACTACAAATGCAACATCATAAGTGAAATTGACATTATTTATAGAACAGGTTAGAAACATAAACAAAAGGCCCTTTAGCCTTTTGAGTTCAGACCCTAATAAACACTGAGGAATCTAGGAATTTGAATCACATCATCACCAATATTGAATCCCATTTGGTCTTCATCAACAGCTCCTCGACTCACCATCTCCATGAACCATGATGGCTCCATCGTCGCCACACGCATCGATTGGTTCACCTTAAGCAACTCCATCCTCTTGCCAACATCAACCACTTTTTGATCAACCAACCAACCCAGGTCATTCAAATCAATGATAGTGAGATCTGGCGGTGGCGTCGCTCCAGCGACGAGACTCTGAAACATTAGTCGGGCGATCACTTTCTCACGATTCTCCCTCTGTAGCTTCTTGAGCTGGTCCACGGCCTTGGAAATGCGGTCGCAGATGTAGGTCTCTTGGTTGACCATCTTCTTGCATTGCTCCATCTCTGGTAGGCTTTTAAACTTAGAGAGAACCCTCTGAAGGCCCAGGATGGATGGCCATAGGTCAGGTTGGGAATTGAAGGGGTTGAAGATTATGGCACATGCCTCAATCCCACATAGAGCGGTGAGCTCGTTCAGCTTCTTCAGTAGACTCTTTTTCCTTTCCTTCAATGTGGCTTTTCGGGCTGTGTCATTTGTGATGTATGCGAGTTTCACCTTCTTCCTTGTCATGACCAAAAAAAAAAAAAAAATGGAAATGGAGAAATGGGGTTTGGTGTTTGTGTTGTGTTTTGTGCTTTATGTTTTCTTTTTGTTGTGGCTCATGGGTGTTGTTATTTATGCTAAATTAAGACTCCCAAAAATTTAGATAATGTGTAGAAAAGTCTAATATGATATGTAGTTTAAAATGTCTTATTGTACATAATGCTTCAATGATTTTTGTGACCTTTAGACCTTTGGGTTCCAGTCTCCATCCTTTATACTGTTGATTAGATCTAGTAAAACGAGAAATGCGCCGTCACGTCGTTTTAAGTCATCATTATACGTTCGTTCTAGATCTCATTTTTTTTATCCAAAATTTTAATGATCAACTCTAAGTGCAGTCTGACAAAATTTATGAAAGGTCAATGGTACGAAAATGACAAAGTTTAAGATTTTCTTTTTGAAATTTAGTCATTATTGTATATGATCAAAAAGATAAAGATTCAAATATTTTCACTTTACTTGTTGCTCTATTTTATAAACCATGCTTTAAGTTTACAAATAAAACTAATATTTATTTATAGGCATACATCTAGTTTAATTTTCTAAATCTTGGACAAAGTTTTGGGTCAAATTAAGATTCTAGAAGTGGTGTTTATAAATTTGATTTAAAGAAATCAAATTGTTACTAAATAGATTTTTTAATTGAATTCTTTTAAAGATTTTTGGTGTACAAGAATGGCTTAATTCATGAGTTTTCCCTTTCTTTTTCCATTTTCTTTATGATTAATGAAATTGTATTGGAGAGATTCTTACAACAAATCTTTTAAGCTTAAAAGAAGCAGTATATATCGTTTTTTTTTCTTTTGTAAGGTTGATATGTACTTTTATCTATTAAACTATACTTTAATTAAAATTTAAAAGTTAATTTTTGACATACATAAGATGTATAAGTATTCAAGAGGTGATACTAATAAAAAAAAGAGTGTTTGATTCAATAACTAAAGGATACATACAAAATGATATCTCGAAAAGATGGTATTTTATAGGAATGTTATTAAAACAATTTTTATTAGGAAAATTTTGGTTTTCATTTGACAACTTATCATCACTTAACTATAATTATTTCTTAGCTATGCATATCAAATATGAAATCTCTATCACCCTTGGTTGTCTTATTTTACTCCTTATATTAAATATGGCTAATTAATTTTTGGCAATGACACAAGACATACAATTTTTGGAGTTTGAATATATGTTTATTTATATTTAATTAATTACTTGGCAAATTTTTATATTTAAAATTTTTATTTGAAGCGGTACGAGAAATTATGTAATATTATTCTAAGGCAATATGAGAGGATGTGATGTTACAAATATCAATCAAATTTAATATTAGTCAGCTTGCTTAATTAATGTGAAAAGGTTTTCATAGTTTTAATTACCATTTATCATGCACAAATCATAACAACATCTTTTCATATTACCTTTTAATTACCACTTATCATGGACAAAGCACATAGCCTCATTTTCATCTCCAATTTTTTTCCTAAGGTTCTTAAATTCAGCAACAATCCTTTTGAATTCATCAAGGTTGTCATAAAGAGATTTTGATAAATCCATTTTAAAAGTAAAGAACCTCTCCCTAAGATACATCTTGTTTGGAAGAAGTAACATACAAGTTTTTCAACTTAGTCCAAATCCTATAAGTTATCTCTTGATCAAGGACTTGCCTTAAAACGTTATCACTTAGATTTAGGACTAAAGTACCATACGCTGCCAGCTCCCAATCTTTTTTCTCTTGAGTTGTGGCTGTGTTTGGTAGAGTGGATGGATCAAGAAAGGCCTTGTGAGCCTTCTGATGGCCAAGAATAGCTCTGATTTTGGTTTTTCACAAGCCAAAATCACCCTTTCCATCGAATTTCTCCACTTCAAATCTTGTTGCTGCCATTATTACCTTAAATCATGAATCTTGATTCTCCAAGAACTGAAATCTTTAAATGTTTTTTTCTCTAATACCACTTTTGTTGAGCTTGCTTTTGTTTTCTTGGCCCAAGTTGAATAAGAGCTCTGATCCAAGATAGTTGGTAGGTGTAATGAAAGGCTATGGGTTGTCCACATTTTTTAGTTGCCAGATTACCATGTGGAGAAATCCACTTGCACAAATCTGATGGAGAAGAAAACAATATGTGGGAAAAACAATTTTGGTAAAACTTCAGCTTCTCTTTCTTTCTCACGAACTCAGAACTTCTCTCAATCTCTCTGTGTAATCTTCTTTCTTTTGGCAAGATTTGCAGGTGAAGATGGTGATTCTCAAGCATGCAGATGATGAATATGAAGAATGGGAAGAGCTTAACACATGGATGTATGTGGTTCGGCCAAAATGAGCCTACATCCATAGGAAGGGAAGTACTTTCTTTATTGAAGCCATATAAGAAGTTAGAGTCTTTTCTCTTTCTTTTGCAAGTGAAGATCTGTAGCTATTTGAATGTACAACTTATTTATACTACTAGTAGAGTTGTTACAAGTTTGTTATAGAATCTGATGTAGACTAATAAACTAGTCGTTTGAGTTTTTTTTTTTTTTTTTTGCTTCAGCTGGATTTTGTCATCAGCAGTTGTCATCGTCTATAGGGAATAGTGTGACATCTGCAAGAAGGTCTCCAAAATATATCATTTAAGCAATGAAAGAGATGAGTCGACAAGAGAACAATGACCTTTTCTACAGCCCACCTTGGCCTCAGCCTCTCGAGAAAAAGGTGAAGACAAGATTCAAAATTTTAGAAACATGAGTGAAGGATTTAGATAAAAAAATCAAGGGACTCTTAGAAGTGCAAAGAAACCTCCCAGGCACTACACGCTTGGGTCGGCCTCATTCCCCTAGGGAAGAGGCAGAGCCAAAATCCAAAAAATCACGAGAATTAAGAAAAATGGACTAAGATTTAGCTTGAATTCCATAAAATTTGATGAGGCAAGACATACTCGAGGAAGATCCAAGGGGTTCAACCAAGGAGACCTGCACTTCCGATAAAGAGGGAAATTCTCAGGAAGGAAATATGAGGCAATTTAACATCTAAAGCCAGAAACCACAAAATAAAACGTCAAAGTAAAAAATTTAGGCCAGGTCGAGGCAATGGTAAAAACCTTAGGCCAGGCCAAGGCAGAAGTGAAAAACTTGGGTCAGAGCAAGATCGAAGTAAAAAATTCAGGCCAGGTCAAACACAAGGTAAAAAGTTTAGGCCAGGTCAAAGCCAAGGTGAAAAGCTTAGACCAGGTCGAGGGCGAAGCTAAGTGAAAAAATCTAGGCCGAGGTGAAAAATGTGAACAAGCATAATTTAAAAGGGGAAAAAAGAAAAGAAAAGAAAAGAAAAGAAAAGGTTAATAAACTAAATTGTGATTCATTAATCAAATGTCTAGTTGGCTTCCTTAAGAAGTAGGCTTAATAATTTTTTTGCCATTGCCTAAAACCAAAGAGCTATCAAGGTATTGTATTTCCACTAAAAATGACAAAGTTTAGATTTTCTTTTTGAAATTTAGCCTTTAAAGTATTGTATATGACCAAAAAGTCAAAGATTCAAATATTTTCACTTTACATGTTGCTCTATTTTATAAATCGTGCTTAAGTTTACAAATAAAACTAATATTTATTTATAGGCATACATCTAGTTTCATTTTCTAAATCTTAGACAAAATTTTGGGTCAAATTAAGACTCTAGGTGGAAGTGGTGTTTATAAGTTGGATTTTAAAAAACCAAATTGTTACTAAATAAATTTTTTAATTGAATTATTTTAAAGATTTTTGATGTACACATTCATGAGGTTTCCTTTCTAATTCGTCATAATGAAATCGTACTAAAGGGATTCAAATTATATATATTTTAGTACAACAAATCTTTCAAGTTTAAGAAAAGTAGTATATACCTTTTTTTTCCCTTTTGTAAGGTTTATCTATTAAGCTATACTTTAATTAAAATTTAGAAATTAATTTTTAACATACAGAAGACATATTAGTGTTCAAGAGATTATACTAATAAGAAAAAAAAAACGAATATTTGATTCAATAACTAAAGGATATACAAAAATGATATCTCGGGAAGATGATATTTTATAGTAATGTTATTAAAATGATTTTTAATAGAAAAATTTTGGTTTTCATTTGACAACTTATCATCACTTAACTATAATTGTTTCTTAGCTATCCATATCAAATATGAAATCTCACCACCCTTGGTTGTATTATTTTACTCATTATATTAAATATGGCTAATTAATTTTTGGCAATGACACAAGACCTACAATTTTTGGAGTTTGAATATATGTTTATTTATATTTAGTTAATTACTCGGCAAAGTTTTATATTTAAAATTTTTATTTGAAACAGTTCGAAAAATTATGTAATATTATTCTAAAGCAATATGAAGGGATGTGATGTTACAAATATCAACCAAATTTAATATCAGCCAACTTGCTTAATTAATGTGAAAAGATTTTCATAATATTATTTACCATTTATCATGCACAAATCATAACATTTTTCTTTCATAGTGGACATCTTTTTATTTTCCAAAAACAAAAAAAGTATGACCACTATTTGTTTTAATGGTAATTTGTTTTAGTTACCATTTTCATAGTTTTAATTACCAATAATTATTTTCATAATTTCAATTACCATTTTAAAGTGAAATTATTTTGATAGTTTTAATACCTTTTGTGGTAATGTTACTGTTCATTGTTTGTCATTTTTGTTTTCTTGTTTTTAACTAACAAAAGATAATAATTAAGGTATACTTATGTTGACATATATGTAAAAAAAGAAAATAGTAAGGATAGTTTAAATATTATATAATAAGATTTTAGACAAAATAGTCCAAAAAAGATTTTCCATCTACCTTTAATATAGTAAATATTGATAATTTTAAAAATATTTTCAAATTACATTCCGATCCAACATTTCAAAAATAAAATATCACATAAACAACTTCATTGTGCAATAAAATTTATTTCTCAGGCTAAAAAATTAAATAAAAAAAATTCTCACAAAACAAATTGAAATATATGAAATATGGGAGAGGTTGTATTTACTTCCCAATCATAATTTAAAATAGTAAAATATTATATACATGACTAATTTAGCATGATCACATATAAATAAGTTTTTTTTAAAAAAAATAAACATAAATAAGTTAAAATTTTATTTTTTTTTTCAAAACAATAATAAGGTATAGAGATTTGAACCTCTAACCTCAAAAGGGATATACATGTTAATTAGCTTGTTGAGTTGTACTCATGTGGGCACAAAATAACTACAGTTAGTTTAAGCCTACAAATCTTGTCTATATATTAACCATTGACTTATATTAGAGTTGGCAACGGGACGGCAAGGGCGGGGGCGGGAGCATCCCCATCCCCGTCCATGGGGATTTATATCCTCCCTGCACTATTTCCCTTTAGGAAGTCCAATGGTCAGGGCGGGATTGGGGTCCCTGTGGAAAAAATTTCCAAGTTTATATTTTATATTTTAGTTTAAGTTATTTATGTAAAAAATCAATTAAATTTTGGTATTACTTATATTCAAATTTTAAATTTAAATATAACAAAGGTATTATTCATTATTATTTTAATTCATTTGCAATTAATAATTAAAAAATATTTTTAGATTTAAATAAGAAGATTAGATAATTATATTAGAAACCAAATAAAAAAGTAAAAAAAAAATAAAAAAAAATAAACTAAGCTACTATTATATATATTATATATATTCTTTATTTTATATGTTAATTATTGTTATTATTATTAAAAATTATTAAAAAAGTTATTCGGGGCGAGACGGGGTGTTGGAGACCCGTTTTTTATCCTCGGTTTGACCTCATCTCCAATCAAATCGAGGATTCAGGGTGGAATTCAACCCGTGAGGATTTTTATCAATCCTAACTTGTATATGCTAAATATGTATTAGCATTATTTTACTCTTTAATATAAGGTATATAAATCAAGCAAATATAAGTTAATTTATTATATCAAAGCTAATATATAATTTATTTTCATTGAAAATTTTCATTTAAGGCATCAAAACTTTATGAACATGGTTTTTCTTTCCTTATTCACTTAAGGAATGTAACAGTAGATACGAAGCTGCATGGATTAAATTAATGTCTTTGGAAAAAACAATTTAACGCCTCATTCTGACAATACAACACTATATTCTAAAAACAAATTAAATATGCATAAGAAAGCTATTTGACCATATAAATATAATAAATAATTATATTTTAAATATTTCACTCAAATTATTTAAAATTAAATTGTTTTAAAATAAAAATACATGTGCAAATGCACGTGGTAATATACTAGTACTTTATAAATTATTCATGTTGATTAATTTCATTTTCATTTCTCATTTTTTCAATCATAAAATATGCACAAAACACTCAATAAATTATTTTTAAATGTAGTCGTAACTATAATAGTCTGTGTTTGGATTGCAGACTCCTTTAGTCTAGATTATAATGGTATATGTGTTTGAGGTGCATGTTATTTTACTCTAGGATTTGGCATTTTATTAGAATATTTTTATATGGTATCTGGGTCTTCAACGATCAAATATATGGGGAGTTTAAAATACATGTAAGGAAGAAAAGTTACTAAAAAAAAGAGTAAGGAAGAAAAGATACTAAAAAAAGAGTAAGGAAGAAAAGAATGTAACAATAGATCAAAAATCAAGGGACTCTTATAAGCGTAAAGAAACCTCCCAGGCACTACAGGCTTGGGTTGACCTCATTTCTTAATTTTTTTTAAAGAAAGTAAAAATTAAATTAAATGATTATCAAATAAATCTTAAGAACTTGATTTTATTTTTGAAATTTGACCTCGAATGCTAATTATGAGTGAAAAAAATAATTAATATATGTTAATACATTTATAATTGGGTAATTGCAATTAGTAGCATTCTTAGGAATAATAACCAAGTGTATAACATCATTTTAAAAAATTTGCAAATATAGACAAGTCTATCAGCGATGAATTTCTATCGTCGATAGACTCCCAAGTCTATCAGTGATAGACTCTTACCATAGATATGGTTTATCACTGATAGATTCCTACCAATAATATAGCCTATTACTAATAGACTATTTAAATTTAGCCATATTTGTAATTTTTTTTATATTATATTATATCTGCGAATATTTTGAATCTAATGTCTATATTTGCAACTGTCCCTTTATAATTTCAGGAAAAGAATATCTTTTTAGTCTATATTTTTAACAATAAGTGTATTTCGTCTCTAGGTTTTCAAAATGGATATTTTTTTGGCTCTTAAGAAAAATAAGTCTAAAAGGTCTCTCCGTTAACACACTTGAAGCCTAGTTTAATACTTACTCTCGCTCTCTCTCTCTAAAATAGAGTCATTGGCTCTCTTTCTTCCATTCTTCTTCTGCCATTGAAGCAAATAAAGAGACCCAACTGTAAAAAAAGAAACCCAAATAAGAACAATATTTCACAGAGATTTTTTGTTTCTTAATTTGTTTATCTCTAGTCTTTGCAATTATGTTTGGGTCTCTCTCTTTTCTTTTCTTTTTTTTTTCATCTACGAACTATGAAATACAACATGGGCATTCCTCAATTTTGTTCTTCAAAAGATTTTTCTTTGATCTTGATTGGTTTTTGCCATTTAATTATTGTAATCTTGTATTAAAAAAAAAAAAAAAGAATGTAACAACAAAGAAGAGGACTAGGAGTGTTGATATGAGTGAGTTAGAAAAGGAACAGAGGAGGGAACAAGTGGTTCTCATAGCTGGAGAAAAATTAGGAGAGAAAGGGTTTATGTTGTTAACTTTTTATTATTAATTCTATTATTATGTTGTTAATAATAAAAATATTACTCTGTTGACGTAGAAACGAAAAATTAATAGAGGGGCTTTTTAAACCTATTTCTCAAAACTTAGAAATAAAAAAGATCCATTTTGAAAATACAAAGACCAAGTGTATCAAAAAGGTATCTTTTCTATAATTTTATTTGATATTTAATGTATTAAAAAATCTATATATATATATATATCATCCCTTATTTAATGTATCAAATATATTAAATACTAATTTTCTTTTAAAATTTAGCTTAGCTTTTTAAATCATGGATAAAAAATAGATAAAAAAAAAAAAAAAAAAAAGTGAGAAGGGTGATTGTAAGGCTAGAATTGAAGTTATGACAATAATACTGTGAAAAGGTAACAGACAAATGAAATTATCATCACATCATTTTTCAAAAAAAAAAAAAAGAATTATCATCCACTAACAAAATAAAGCATCAATATTAATTCATGTGTAATCCTACAAATCAATTTCATCAATCGATCCAGTTGATTTGTTTATTAAGACTTCATCAATGATGTCGTTTGGATCGAAAGGGGAGAAGTAGTGTTTGACTTATCATGAGAAGAAAATTTTATTTGATTTTTTTTTAATTACTTTGAGGGAAGATAAGGAAGACAATCCAAGAGAGGGAATTTTTTGAATTATGCCACTTGTTATGGTTGTAGATGTAGTTGTACGATTCGATGATGTGAAATATGTATTTATCAAGCGTGTCTTTACAAGAAACTGTATCGGGATATAAATATTGTATTAACACCCTAAATAGAGCCTAACTAAATTAACCAAATCCTAAAGACTCTCCAAAGGAGACCTAGTATACATTCACACCCGCCCTCAAACTCAAGGTGATAAGGTAGGAATTAACTTCAGTTTGTTAAGTAGTTGAAGAAAACGACCAGGAGACAAAGCTTTAGTGAGAATGTCGGCAGATTGCTCACCGATGGAAATAGAGCGTAATATCAAAGTTTCGCTTAGGAGATGATGACGAACAAAGTGACAATCATTCTCAATATGCTTGGTGCGTTCATGAAAAACATCATTATGAGCAATCTAAATGGCACTACGATTGTCACAGTGAAGTATAGTAGCAGACGACTGAGGACTCCCATATCAGCAAGAAGCCAACGAAGCCACAAGAGTTCTAACATAACATCAGCCAGAGCACGATATTTAGACTCCATACTATAACGGGAAACAACACTCTATTTCTTATTATGCCAACAAATGAGAGCATCACTAAGGTAGAAACAATAACTGGAGGTAGAATGCCGATCAGTAGGATCATTAGCTTAATCAGCAGCTGAATAGCCTGATAAAACCAAGGAAGACTGGGAAGAAAACTGAAATCCATGCCCCAAAGTACCTTTGACATAATGGAGGATACGAAGAATGATAGTAAAATGAATGGTCTAAGGAGCAGCCATGAACTAAGTAACAATGTGAGCAACATATGCAATGTCAAGATGAGTGACTGTCAGATAGATAAGACTGTCGACAAGCTAACGATAGAGACTGACATCCTCAAGTGGAATTCCATCAAATGGAGTCAAACGGACGTTGGGATTGAGTGGTATTGGAGTTGTAAGCAAAGTCAGTAATAACGGAGCGCACCAAAAGATCTAAGGCATACTTTACTTGAGACAATGAATAACTGGCAGAGCTCAATGATACTTCAAGGCCAAGAAAGTAACTGAGTGAACCTAAGTACTTCATCTTAAAGTGTTCACCAAGATAGCATTGTAGATCAGAGATAGCTTGAGAATAATTTAAGTAATAATCATATCATCAACATATAGGAGAAGAAGAACAATACCATGAATTGTCTTCTGCGTAAATAGTGTCATGTCATGAGAACTGGACATATATCCAAGTTGAATGATAGTGGAACTAAAAATTGCAAACCAAGCTCGAGGGGCTTGCTTCAAACCATACAATGCTTGTCAGATGAGGCATACTTTCTGGGATAGACAAGAGACACCTGGGGGTGGTTGCATGTATACTTCCTCAGATAAGGCCCCATAGAGGCGTTCTTGACATCCATTTGAAAAAGTGGTCACTTTTTAGTTGCAACGACTACTTAGAGGCGCCGAACAGAAGTCATTCATGCCACAGGTGCAAAAGTCTCTTTGTAATCGATTCCATACTCTTGAGAATATCCTTTTTCTACCAACCGAGCTTTACCATGCTCAATAGAACCATCGGAATGAGTCTTGATCTTGTAAACCCATATGCAACCAATGTGTTTCTTTTCTGGAGGGTAAGTCAACATAATCTCAATGTGTGCATTTCACAGACGGTGAATTATAGTAGACTATGCATACGAATCTTATTATTATTTTTTTTTTACAATATGTGGATGGAAGGATATGGAACCTTTGACCTTGAGGTTATCTTATCATATATACTTAGGTTATCTTATCATACATACTTTATGTCAGTTGAATTATGCTCATTTTGACAATATGCATATGGATCAAAACATTGGAAAAACTCCATCTCTCAAAGATCCTTTCTTAACTCATCTTAATAATTGGAAAGAATAGTAAAAAAATAACTATTGTTTCTTCCTTTTAAAATGAAAAGTCACAACTAGCTTCTTAATACTCAGATGGTCATGATCAAGAAATATCATTTCATTTGGTCTTTTTCTTTAAAATCTTTTATTATTATTGAAGAATATGGCCAGTTTACTTCCAATTATGAAATATTTGATTATTATTGCTTTTTTTTTTTCTCATTAATGTTAGGTTGTTTTTCTTTCGTTGATTTTATAACTTGTTAACTTTATTGTCTTTGTGTTTTGGAAACTATGGAAATTGATCTATGATGTTTTTAAAGTTTGCTAAGGGTGTTTCTTATTTTAAAATCTTAGAAGTGTTTTAAAATGTGAAATGCTAAACAAATAACAAAGCTACAAGTAAATAATATCTCAAACAAAGAGGCGTTGAGGAAGGGCTTTGGTGATTGATAGTTGGTTGTTTGGAAACTTTTTAGTTGGTTTTGAAAATCAAAGTGACATTATGAACTATTTATGTTGTTTTGGAAGTTAACAAGTCTCTTAAACACTTTTTAGGAACTTTTTAAAGTTATTTTGAGAGTAAAAGTGTCCAAGTGTATTTTTTAAGTTGGGTTTGAGAGTGAAAAGTTGTACTTAGACATTTTTTAAGTTGTTTTGAGAATCGAAGTATCACTTATACAATTTTTAAAAACCTTTTAGCTAGGTTCAATTTTGAGATTGAAAGTTATACTTAGGCATTTTAAAGCTATTTTGAGAGTCAAAGTACTACCTAGACACTTTTTAAGTAATTTGTAGTTGGTTTTGATAATACACTAGTGACTTTAACTATTTAGGTTGTTTTGTGAGCCAAGTTTTTTCTTGGACACATGTTAAGAACTTTTAAAGTTGTTTTGAGAGCGAAAGTGTCACTTAGACATTTTGGTATTTTTTAGGTTGGGTTTGAGAGTAAAAAGTTGCATTTAGATATTTTTAAGTTGTTTTAAGAATTGAAGTGTCACTTACACAAAATTTTAAAACTTTATAGGTTGGTTTAATTTTGAGATTGAAAGTTACACTTAGGTATTTTAAAGTTTTTTTGAAAATTAAAGTGTCACTGATAAAGGGAACTACCTCAATTACATTTGAGAACTCCCCTTAAACAAGGTGAAACCCCACAACAATAATAAGAATAATCTCGATTAACTAACTAGTAAGTAACTCTTAGAAAGTTAAACATATTTGGCTTGGAAGATTGATCAAAGATCAAGAAGAAAAGAGAACTTGTTCCTAACTTCATGATTTCAAACTCTCCACAATCTAATTGATCAAACTAGATTGAAAGTTCTAATACATGCATTCTAAACACAAGAATACAAAGGAAGCATAAAGCTTGAGAGATTAAACTCTAAGAAAATTTCATTCAAATTTGAAGTCTTTTTGCATCTTTTAATTACAAAAGTACATAATTATTTTTACAAATTAAAAAGACACTATGAAAGATTACAACCTTTCATTTAATTGACTAAATTCATCTAACACACTTTCAACTACATCATAAATATTAATATACAAAATTAAATTGGTTCCTAATTCGTAAAAGATGTGGATGAATATGGATTTTCATATTCATAGTGACTCTTGGATGAAAAGGTGCCTTTTGGCACATGGAGAATTGCAACTATTCACTTTAGTTTAAAGCTTAGCTTGAAAGTAGGCCGTTGAATTCTTCAATTAATCATTACCATTTATTTCCTTATCATTCAATTAATCATTACCATTTATTTCCTTATCATTATGATATTAAAGCTTTGGCTCTAGATAAGATACATCTTTCCGTTGTCGCAATGACTTTCTTATTTTTTTTTTTTTGAAATCTCTATGTTTTTCCTTCTTATCATGTTATATTCATCTATTATATAAAAAAAGTGCCACTGCTTGTTTTCATTTTATATTTTCATCTTCTTCGAAGTTTTAGATATGATTCTAATCTACAAGTTTTCTTTCTGTAAGGTCTTCTAATTCAGTTTCCTTTAGTGTTAAATGTTCTTATTTTGAAAATTGTCAAGGAAAAAGTTGTGTATTTCGAGGGTTAAAAAAGATGACTACAAAGCTGTATTTCCAAGAGATCCTTAAGATTCAAGAACGAATCTTCTCGAAGAATGGGAGAATGGTAAGCAAATAATTGGCAATAACAAGTGTTAGAGCTAGAAGTCTTCTTGAAGCAAAAAATATTTACTTCTAAGTTAAGTCTTCAAACTAAGGTGAAAAGCAGTAACTATTCAAGCTACAAGACCATCAAAAGACACCATGAATTTTATATTCCAGATTCATCTACATTCTTTATGAATAATGTACCAATTAGTTTTCATGCATTTGCATTTATTAAAGTAGTTAAAGGATTGTTAGATGAACTTAGACAATTAGATGAAATGTTGCATCCTTTCATAGTGTCTTTTCATTTAGTATATACAGTGCTGTATTTTTCACATTTAAAAAGAAGAAGATTTGGAAAATGTAAAAGCTTGGGTTTTAAATCTTGAAAGTTTTTTTAAGCTTTGTTTCTCATGTGTTCTTGAGATAGAATGAATGAATATTTGGAGCAATCAAGTAACGATTGATTTGTCTGGCTCGTGGAGTGCTTGAAGATCAGGGGTTGATGGGAGTTTCAAAGCTTTGTCCGATCCTTAGTTTATTAGATCATCTAAGTAATCTGTCATCAAGTCTATCTTAGAGGTTGAGATCAAGCTTAGTCTGAACGCGCTCATGGAACTCTTAGATATGAACTCCTGTTTATTCGGGATTACCCTTAAATTTGCATAGGTGAGGGTTGGCTCAACAATGCCGACTCAATAAGACTCCCATTTTAGGGATAAGACCTAATAGATAGCTGGGGACATAGGATGCAAGATGGAGTTCACGCCTACCTAATTTAGGGATAGAAGAAAGTTAGTTCTCCTAAGTACTGAATCCAGGTCTTGAGTAAGGGGTCTCACCCTCTTACTAGGCTGAGAGAGTTTGGTTTAGTGATTGGATCACAAACAAGTTGTTCATTAGAGGATTAATAGGGACTTAATGAATAAGACGTAATCTCGGGAGTAAAACAGATATTTGACCCAACCGTTATTATGAACAACTTGTGAAGGGTCGACTTGCTGATTATGGTTAAATCATGTGGACATAATATATCTATAGTGATGGGACTGCAACTATGGACTTTAGTGGAGTGACCCATTAGTTAATGAATGGGGTTAATCTGGTCTAATGAGTTTAGTCAATTAATCTCGGATCATTGGAGCCCATGATCTGTAGGTCCGCGAGGTCCCCTACTACTCGTAATGGACTAGCTCTAGAATATTGTGATAAATTAATTTGAAATGTTCAAATTAGAATTAAGGGAATTAGTAATTATATGAGATATAATTACATGTTTAATTTGAGAATTAAACGGAATAGGAGAATTTATATTTAAATATGATTTAAATTATAAAAATGGATGTGTGTAAAAAATTAATTTAATATTTGATATTAAATTAATTAAGTTTTATTTAAAAATTAATTTATGAAATTAATTTTATTTTTCAGTTTTTAAAATCAAAATGGATTTAAAAATCAAGTTTTGATTTTTGATAAAGTTGGAAAATTAGAAAAACAAAACACAAAATGGAAAAACCATCTTTTCCAGTATCTATCTCCTACTTGCTCACACAAAAGCCATCTTTATTGTCTTGTCTTACTCCAAGCATGAGCTGCAACTCATGAAATACTCTTCCTTGTATGTTGATCTGCAATATATTGAAGAGTTTGGAGTGAATTTCGAGTCTGCAATCAAGAGAGAATTTTAGAGAAAATTCGTGCTGAAGAAAGGGTTCTTCACCAAGCTATGAGTAATTCTCCATCATCCCTTGATTCAAGCTTGTTTTGAGTCCCACAACTCAATCTAGAGCACCACGAGAATAGTGGGGAAGATATTGAGATAGTCTGCAACAAGATTTGGAGAAGATTGCAGCTGGAGAACAAGCTTTGAAGAAGTTCTACAAGAGGTATGTCATGAAACTCACTTATTTGCTACAAGAGTATGCTTTATATTTTGCCAAAATTAATGAATTAGAGTACTTAAATGATCCTTGTTGCTTCTGCTATTCCTACCATTTGAATATGATTCAAATACTAATTAATTCATATAATAAAATTCAATATAAATATGATTTATGTTAAATAGCATAAATAGTTAGAAAATAAAATTATATGTTATATTGTATTTGATACATTATAAAACTATAGATTATGTGTTATATTTGATATAATATATATATATAATTATTAATTAAATTAAATTAATTTTAATTTTAATTTAATTAAAGGGAGGGACTTACAACTCCTTTCTCCTAATTTCTCTCAAAATAGACGTGCAGTGTGGAGGTTGTTGTGAGAGAACAATTCATTTGTCTTCTTCCTCCTATCTTTGACAGAGAAGAGTTCTCTCTAAGAAAAAGAGAAAGATCTTCCCTCTCATCCTCTTTCCCTTCTTCCAAAAAGTGCAGAGCCCGCCACTCTCGCATTATTCCCAATCCCAAGAGAATACAGATGGTTCTCAAGTGGTGGTGTCTTGGTTTGAAGAAGATCGTGATCCGAATTGAGAGAATCACGCGAAATTTTTTTTTTGGTTTTAAGGGTAAATGATTATTCTTCCATAATTCTCTTTGTAAAAAACATGTTGTAATTTTAGTTTCTTAATGTATAATCTCTCTATCTTCATTTTGTAATCTGAAATTCCGTGAAAATAAAATGGGAATGATCTCTACTTCTATTGTGAAACCTTCAATGGTTTCCCTTCAGACTACCACAATCCTGTCACCAATAGGAAGTCTTCTTTGGTGAATGTTACAACCGTACCAATTAAATCGAAGATCATTACATCCTTCCTATCGTCTACAACCTCCCACAATAGAATGTAGTGAACCAATGGACTATTGAAGAAAATGTCCATGTCCACGAGTCGTCTAAATACCGTTTTCTTGAAGAAGACAAGTTGAGTAGGAGTAAGCTTCTCTTTCACTATCTTGTTAGTCGTCCAGTGTGAGAGGATAGTTGGTCGCTTGGCTTGGGGAATGATCATGGGGAGGAATCTTGAATTGTCTAGTCATATTGCACAAAGTAAGAAAAAAATACTAGAAAATAAGCATTATGTTCAATACTCGATACTCGATACACGATTGCTTGATATCCAATACACGATACACGACACACGATTGCTCAACACTCGATACCCAATACATGCCACATAGTGTCCCTTACTCGCTACATTACATGTGACTTAATGGTCAATTATTGAGCACTCGGTTCGATTTTCCACCTTCATGACTTATCCTACTTAAACCCTAAACTCTAGACGATTCGAAATACCAAAAGTATGAAAATCGAAACGAAAAAAATTCTGAGCTAACCAAACATGCAAGATATGAAAATCAAATAAAAATCATATCTCATAAAACTCCAAACCATACTCAACTACTGCCATTTTAAAACATTTAAGTCCTAAGATCCATTGGTGCTTCAAATATTCTTATTCATCTTGTTATAGTCATGTTACTTTAATTGAGAAGGGCAATTTTACTTATTTATTTATTTTTCTAGATTAAAAAATGTCAAACAATTGAAAAAAAAAAAAAAGAGAAGTAAGAGGGTAATGAATAAGAGGGGAAAAATAGGAAGAATAGACAAGTAGGAGGTGTTCATATAAACTATCGAAAATAAAAATTTTAAACTTTTATTTAAATTTTAAAATACATTTGAAACTTTTGAAAGCTTAGGAATATTTTTGATACAAAATACTAAATGTTTCGTCCAAATAATTTTAATATAAAGTGATTTCAGAAAAAAAAATAAAAAAGTTTGGTAAGCTGGATAAATACGTAATTGGAGTCAAACTTCGGAATGTATTAAGAATTACGTTTATGCTGTTGTTACTCAAATTCGACAACTAAAGCTAGCTCCAAACCATAATTTAGAGCTAAATAATTTAGTTTAAATATAAAAAAGAGTGTTTCAAAATATATATTTTCATGATGTTTTTAATTAATGGGTTATTTAGTTGAAAGTATAATTAATTAATGTCAATTGTTTATTTCAAATATAAAGAGATTTACTATAATATTTTTAATATAAGAATATTGAATTGTTGGATTGAAATTTCTAAATATGGAAGAAAAATAAATACTAGTTTGATCCGTAGCTTTCAAGCATTTTACTCCTAACTTTTGAATCTAATTTTTATTTGATTTCTAAATTTGAAAATATTATAATTTTACTATTGTGTTTGGAATTTCGTTTTCTTTAAGATTTTAATATTTGACACTTCTAGTTCTAAATTTTTGCTATTTGTTAATGTTTGTTTACTTTATCCACGATAACTTTCAATTAATTAATTTAAAATAATTATGATTATGATGTGAAAATATTTAATTAAGATTGATAGGGCTGGAAAAGTGAAAACTAGTTTAATTATTACATATTAGTTCTTTTACATGAATTAATAAATATTAATAAAGTGAACAGCGATAAAAAAAAAAAAAAAAAAAAATCAAGAATAAAAAGGTAAATGTTGAATTTATGAATTAACATAAAACAAAAGTAAAAGTAAAAAAAGATGACATTTTTTTTATCTGATAAAAAAAATGAAGAAATGGTAGCAAAATGGTTGAAAGTTGGAGTCAGATTTAAAGAATGAAGCTCTAAATGATTTACAATCACACTTCACATTTACTCTATTTATTTATATCAATTTTCCATAATATATGGAAAAAAGAAATTAAAACGAAATTTGAAAAACCCTAACCCCAAATTTCCGGTTCCCAATCCATCGCATCAGAGTGATTTCCATCCAGGTGAAACGACGACGGCGGACATTGGTTGTTTCCGGCAGGGTGAGTCGACGACGAGGGCGGCCATGGGAGGTTTCCGGCGCGTTCAATCGATGGAGTTACCGAAGTATCTCCCATTTGCATGGCCTGAAAATTTTCCACTCTTTTGGCCACATTTGCTCTTAGTTGGAGCAATGAAGAACGAAATCGCTTCAACTCGTCGATTCTCATACATTCCAGACGATCGTCCCACCAAAATCGGTCGCTATTTCTCAATCTCTCCGCCGCGCCCCTCTTCTCCATCTCAAATTCGGCTTCCGCTTCAGAGAAATCACGATTCGATCCGGGCAGAGGCTTGGGCGAAACAAAATTTCCGGTGAGAAACCGATCGAGGAGAGCGTCAACGTTGGGATGTGCGAATGTATAGATTTTGGAGTGGGGAGTGAAGATGAGGATTGCGATCTCAGCACCGCAGAGAATGGACAGCTCGGCGGCCTTGTTGAAAAGTCCGACGCGGCGTTTCGAGAAGGTAACTTGTTGGGTACTCTTCTTCTCAAGTTTTTTTATCTCAATCTTTCGACGCCCTAAAAATTTCTTCATTTTTCTCAAACGGAGTTATGTTCAGTTTCAGAAGAAGAGAGAGAGAGTTGACCGTTGAATTTCAGAGAGGAGCGTCGGACATACTTTCCGGCCAACGCTCCAGCGGTTTTTATAGGCGCCAGCGTGGCTACATTAATTGATAATTAAAATTAAGGTTAAATTATTATTAATTAATATCTCTAAACTTTTAACTTTGCGTCCAAGCTATTATAATTATATAAATGTGATATATTATTATACAATATTTAATTGTAGCTATTTTAATTAAGAGAAAAATACTAAATCTTACGTTATACATGGCAATATGATGTATTCAAAGTTTTATCTAATTTTTTATTTTATCTAATTGAATCAAAGGTTAATTTTTAAAACTAAATGTTTAAATCAATTTCCTACAAGTTTGTAAGTTAGAACTGAATATCAACCATTGGTATAAGTTTGAAGATTCATTTTTATCAATTAAAGTTTTGAGATCCAATGTCTACCCAATTGTGTAATGTGGGTTCTAATTTTAAACTTTACATAAATTTTAGGTCAACTTTTACAATTAAAGGTTGACGGTACATTGTAACTACCATCATACTCTAGGATTAGTTTCTTCAATTTGCTCAAAAAAAAAATAAAAACACGTAGTATATTTATATTCCGCAGTAGATCACCTTCATCGTTTGACTTACTGACTTGCACAAACTTAAAAAGTAAAGACCAAAGCTTAAGTTGTATCCAAGGGTATATTATCAATACATGCAAGTCAATCGTCACGAGTCATTGTTCATAATTAATTAATCTGATATCTTATGTACCACTAATTTTTCTAATGGACAATCGGCTTACGATCTTGATCCAATAATAAATAAATTCTCTCTCGAGTCAATAAGAGGGTGCCGCCTCATATTCAAATCTTAAAATAACACCTGAAAATGTTCATTTATTTATTCAATAGGGAAGGTATGAGTTTCATTGATAAGGATTATGTTTCCAATCCCTATTTAGTCAAGTCTCACATTGATTTGCTTATTGAAATCAGTTATAAAAATCACTTTCACCACAAACATTTTATGTAAAATAATGAAATTGATATAGTTGAAAAAGTATGTACTCCCAATAATCTTTGAAAGTTTTCATTCGTGCTTTCAAATTTTATTTGAATGAAAAGTATATATTTAATTAAAAGGTACTTTCTAATTAGTTTAATTTTACTATCTCAAAAAAATAATAACAAAATCATTTATATCCGAAACTATTCATTTCAAATGATATCCATATTGTTAAGAAATATCAATGAACCCAATATTTAAAATTGTCAAGATACCATTTTTTTTAATTTAGGTCTCTGGGACTATTGGGTATCTAATCCCATTTGCTCTTTTAGTTTTTGTCTCTCAGTGTCAATGTCAGCCCCACACTGGAACTGAGAAATGGACGAGACTCTTATCCACTAATTTTATTCATATGAATAATACAGATCAATATAAAACAAGTGAAAACTAACTCCCATTCCTTGTGGATTCTTGTGGAAGGAAGGAGAAAAATCTAAATCGTTCCTTTCATTTTTTAAAGAAGAGAAATTACGAAAAACTATTTGATTCTAACTGTCTATTAGACTTTCGAAAAAAGCATTAGAAAAATTGGTGTACCATCCCTCCATTATTCCAAAATGAAAGAAGGCAAGCTCATAATCTCTGTTCACATGAAGATAGTTACTGCAGTGTCTTCATTTATTATTTCATTGAGGCTAAACACTAAAATTAGCTTGTGCTCAAGAAATAGTTGTATATTTGATTCAAGCATATTCATATTCTCAATCTGGATGACCTTTAATTTTATATATGTATTTTACATTCCCCTCTTAACTTTCTTTCCTAAAATTTCTAACTTAATGCCTGTTTTAACTTATAATCATTTCTACTGTTAATTAAAACATTCGGAGTCAGTTGATTTTTCAAATTTCCAGATAATTCTCTTCATCTATTCTCATCTTATGATATTTGTCACTTTAGAAACCCTAGTTATAAGTAGTACATAGAAAATAAAAATAATACTTAAATCTCACTAAAAACTTGAGGAAAATCATTTTTTCACACCATTCACAACGTTTTTATCAATTATTTGTAATAATTACAAAGTGGGTCATATTCATAGTGTCTAGGAAATAAGCCACCCCATAATATCATCTTTATGTCAACTACAAACGATACATCTAATATCTTGGATTTTCCCATAATGGATAATTAATATTGTATACTTAATAACTAAATTAAATAACTAATTATTTATGAGACTGTCAAGCCACAAATCCAATATTAGAACACAAATCCCACAAAAATATCACATAATTCCAAAAAAATAAAGAGAATTTGACTATGAATACACACCCAACTATGACGTATAAAAACATTTTAAGTCCATGATCGTTCGCGTGCTTCCAATTTTTACTCTCTTGTTATAGTAATATTACCTTAATGAGAGCATTGTTACTTATTTATTTATTCTTTCGATAAATAAATGTCAAACCATAATCAATCAAAAATCAGAGGAGTTAAGATGGGGTATTGACGAAGAGAGAGAGAAAACTTAAGAAAAGTTTTGAGGTATTAAGGGTTTATAGTACGACATAAACGGTAAGACTTATTTATTAAATATTTTTATTAAGGGTAGTTATAATGAACTTAAGGGATTTAATTTTTTTAACACATTTTGAAACTATCCGTAGTGATATTTAAAAAATAGAAGACTTCGTCCAAAGGTCCATAGAAACATAAAGTGAAAAAACTAGCATTTATGAATTGTCGGAAACTGACTGTTTATAGCCGTTGGAAACTACGCTACATATATGATCCTATAAGAACTAGCCGTTTTCTTGTCATTTTTCTCTTCCTCATCTTTAATAAATAAGAAAGTTTACAAGATCAAAATGACATTCTTTTCTTTCATAGATTTCGACATCCTTTTACTTTCTTCTCTCTACTCCTATTTCCTAAGCAAATTTTTATCAGATTCCAACTCTGGCATCTGTCGAGTGCACGTCAAAGATTACGAGTTGTATTAACCTTGAGGAGCAACCGATTTTGACGATTTAGCACCAAGGTCGTGTTGATCTTGCTTTCAAAGACATGAGTTTATCCACGGCACAACGATCGATATTCGGTTCCAACAATTTGAAAGCAAGAATTCACTTGAAATCATTATCAAATCTGTAGAGTTCTTAGATCTATCCAAAATTGAAACATCTCCTTCGTTTGTAGTCTAGTCCAATCTCAATTGAGAAGTTGTTCGCCCAATCTTCATGGTACCATGATCCGAGGGAATAAAGATGAAGAAATTTATTGTAAGGAAAGTTAAAGTTAAATTGATGCACGGGTACCTTTTCTTCAATCTCTCTCTCCACTTTGTTAAATACTTTCTCAGAGTTTGTTGCATATGTTCTTACCTTGTGTTGGATATTTAATTTTTATCTGATTTACCATTTCTGCAAATGGGTTCCATTGAAAATGAGAATTTGAAGCCTAAATTAGCTATTACTATGCTTTTATACTTTATTTTCTCTGTAGCAATTTTGTGGAGGTCGATCCTCTGAAAAAATTTTCTCTGCCATTTTCTTCGAAATAAAGGATGGAATTATTAAAATTGCCGTGGTCGAATTAATGGTAGATCTTAAAAAAAAAGATCAAATTCCACGATAGCAGTTTCATATGTGAATAGTTATCAACTCCTATTTTTATTTATTTTATGAAGGTAAATGATAATCTAGTAGAGAATATAGCCTAATTCATTGAAAGGTATAATCATGAGTCACCAAATTGAATAAAATTAGTTGGAAAGAAATTTTGAGAGAGATTATATTTGATTCCTAGTTTTTAGATTGTAGGGATATTTGAAATTAGAAAATTTGTCATTTCAAATTGAAAATAAAAAATAAGAAAAAAAATGAAAAGTAGATATTTAGGAGAATAATTTGAGAAAATAATGACCTAAATAATTATGCACTAATTTTCAAAATGATTTGAGAAATTTGGTGAGACAATTCAACATATTGCATTTTCATTTATAATTAGTAAATTAGTAAATTAATTTATGTTGATTGTCTTATGTGCTGATATAGTTTTGGAATATGTGATTTTTGTAGCATGATATTGGGTCTTGTGGTTAATCGTCATTGTCAATTTAGATGATAATAGTGATATCTTAATGATTTGATTCAAATATATTGAAATAATTTGATCGGTGGTTTGTTCCACAAAATTCAATTTTTCGGATGGTATTTTGTATTTTGTTAATACATTTATGTTGTTGACTAATTCAAAGATTTTCCACTCCTAATCTCTATGTTTCATTGTTGTCTTGAGTTTAGCTTGAATATGATTAATGGAATGTGCTCTACTTATATTTCGAACCTTGTGTTTTAGAATGAATCTTTCAGAACTAGAATTTGATAATAATTTTATTGATCCTTATAAATGAATTTAGTTTTATACTTATTTTTGAAATGTTGTGTTGACTAAGTCATCCAACTAAATATATGATTTGAGAATTTTGGAGAGAGCTCAACGTATTGATTTTTCACTTTATGTTGAGTAAATCAGTGGACTGATTAATGTTGATTGCTAGACATGCTTGTGTTTTTGGGAAATGTAGGTTTTGCAACACTACATAAAATCTATAGTGCAGGTTTAGTAGTTGTTAATCGTTAAGTATGATGGCTTTAAGGTGAAGACATTTTCGATCGCATACAATTTTTAGATTTCAAACTATTGTCAATTTGGATGATGTGTCAATTTGGATGATGATAGTGTTGGGTGGGTTTTATGTTCTAAAGCTTGTAAATAGAAAAGGTAAATAATTGACCGCCATCCATAAAGAGTTATAGACGTTATTTCAATAAGTGTTATTGATTGTATTGTATTTGTTTTGTCTTAATAACCCTAAATCCAAACTAACATCTTAGGTTGTCTTATGAGTCTTGAACTCTATATGGAGACATACAAAAATCAATGTTCAAGATACAATTTAAGGGTCTATAGTATAAGGATAAGGATGTGTACCTTATCTTGGTGACACTGTTAATATGAGTCACTTTGTATTTAATACAAACGCCATGATCCAACGTGTTCTTGTAGATGAGTGGAGGTATCCTATGCAATGAGTTTGCATCAGACCAGGATGCAAAATAGTAACTACTAGATGTAACTTCGTTGACTAGTTAGGTTTCTATTTCACTAAGATGACCTAAAAAACTGTTGGGAATGGTGTCCTAATTCTCCTGGTGGTCTCGTAGTTTGTAAACTTTATATACACACATTTTTATTAATAAAATAAGTGTTACTTAATTTGTATTTACTTATATCCAATAAACTAAGATCTATGGTTATTTCATGTAACTTAAGCATGTATGTGAGACATACAAGTGGATCATGCCTTAAGTAATAACCTAAATGGTCTATAGTATAAGGATAAATGAGGGATACCTTATCCTGGTGACACTATGGATATGGCCCGGTTTGTAGATATTTAAAAGTGTTATAAAGTGCTACAGATGGTATGATCCTGACCATTCATGTGGAGACATGCGAGCGGGGGTGTCCTATACAAAGAGTTTGTATAAGACCAAACCACGAGATGATTAGTTTCTTTATATAACGCCGTTGATAATTGAGACTTATGTTTCACTAAAATGACCATAGGTGACATGACCTTAATCCTGAGTGTTTTGGGAACTCTTACCTATGAGGGCGGTCCTTTGATTAATATAGGTGATAATGGCTATATTGGCAACTCAACAAGCCTAGCTTTTTGGGGATTGGTCTGATTGGGGAGCTAGGAACTAAGTTACACAAGACAAAATTCACTCCTTCCCCGAAGCAGGGGTAAGTAGATAAATTGCTCCTTTAAGGGTTGATTCCGGGTCTTGAACATAGTGGTCACACCCTCTCTTTGGAAGAGAAGACTCAGTCATAGTAGGACTATGACTTATTGTTCATTAGAGGAATCAGTGGTACTTAAGAAGTTAGATGTAACTACAAGGGTAAAATGGTAAATTGGGCCAGCTATACTTACGAGCGATTTGTGAAGGGTCATCGTACTATTGATTGAGGGCAAGATGACTAAAAGACCTTTTACTGGAAAAGATTATCGAGCCAAAGAGCCTCTAGAGTTAATGTAATTTGACCTCTATGGTTCGATGAATGTGCGAGCCAGGGGAGGCTATGAGTATTTCATCACTTTTATTGATGATTACTCTCGGTATGGGTATGTTTATTTGAGCAATGAAAGTCTAAATCCTTTGAAAAGTTCAAAGAGTTCAAGGTTAAAGTTGAAAACGGATTGGATAGGCAGATTAAGGCACTTCGATCGGATCGATGTGGAGAGTTTTTGGATTCAGGGTTCCAAAACTATATGATAGAACATAGAATTATTTCCTAACTCTCAGCGCCGAGTACACCTTAGCAGAATGGTGTAGCAGAGAGGGGAAACAGAACCTTGTTGGACATGGTTCGGTCGGTGATGAGTTACGCTTCCTTACCGGACTCGTTTGGGGGTTTTGCAGTGGAGACTGCAGAGTATATCCTCAACTATGTTTCTTCCAAGAGTGTTGTGATAACACCTTTGGAGTTGTGGAATGGGCATAAAGCTAGTTTGCATCACTTTCGCATATGGGGTTGCCCAGTACATGTGCTTAAAGCTAATCCAAAGAAATTGGACCACGGTCGAGGTGTGCGTCTTTGTAGGCTACCCAAAAGGTACACGAGGGGGTTGCTTTTATGATCCTACGAAAAACAGAGTGTTTGTATCTACGAACGTTACTTTCCTGGAGGAGAATCATATTAGGGAGCAGAGTCTACTATTAAGATCATGTTACGTGAGCTTTCTAACGAAACTATTGAAACTTCAACAAGAATTGTTGAAGGGTCGGCTTCATCAGTAAAAGTTGATGATGATAGTTCATCTGGTAGGTCAGTTCCACCTCAAGAGTCGAGGGAACCTTGACGTAGTGGGAAGGTTGCGAACCCACCTATTTTCTATATGGGTTTCAGGGAAATCATGGCTATGGTAGCCGATGGCGACATTGAGGATCCGTTGGCTTATCAAAAGGAAATGAAGGATGTTGATCGGTATGAATGGGTAAAGCCATAGATCTCGAGATAGAGTCGATGTACTTCAACTCAGTGTGGGATCTTGTAGATCAAACTGATGGGATAAAACCTATAGGTTTCAAATGGATCTACAAGAGGAAAAGGGGTGCTGATGGGAAGGTGCAAACCTTCAAGGCTAGACTTGTGGAAAAGGGTTATACCCAAGTGGATGGAGTTGACTATGAGGAGACTTTCTTTCCTGTTGCCATGTTGAAGTCTATTTGCATCCTCCTATCCATTGCCGCATTTTATAACTATAAGATATGGCAAATGGACGTCAAGACTGCCTTTCTAAATTGTAATCTTGAGGAAACCATTTATATGGTGCAACTAGAGGGTTTCGTAGCCCAAGGTCAAGAGCAAAAGTTTTGCAAACGGAATTGGTCCATTTATGGGCTGAAACAAGTGTCTCGATCTTGTAACATTTGGTTTGATACTACGATCAAATCGTACGGCTTTGACCAAAACTTTGATGAGCCTTGTGTCTATAAGAAAATCATCAACAATTCAGTAGTTGTAGTTTTTCTAGTGTTGTATGTAGACGATATTCTACTAATTGGGAATGATGTAGGACTACTGACTGCAGTTAAGAATTGGCTAAAGACCCAATTCCAAATGAAAGATTTGGGAGAGGCTTAGTTTGTTCTTGGTATTAAGATCTTTCGGGATCGTAAGAATAAAGTGCTAGTGCTATCTCAGGTATCGTACATTGACAAGATGTTGCTCAAGTACTCGATGCAGAACTCCAAAAGGGGCCTACTGCCTTTCAGGCATGAAGTTACTTTGTTTAAGGAAATGTGTCCTAAGACGCCTCATGAGGTTGAGGAGATGAGATGGGTCCCCTATGCATCTGCCAATGGTAGTTTGATGTATGTGATGCTTTATACTAGACCAGACATCTGCTACGTTGTGGGGATAGTCAGTAAGTATTAGTCTAATCCAGGACAGGGTCACTAGACTACAGTCAAGAAGATATTCAAGTATCTTCGGAACGAGGGACTACGTGCTCGTGTATGGAACTAAGGATTTGATCCTTACTGGATATACAGACTCGACTTTCAGACTGATAAGGAGTCTTGAAAATCCATTTTTGGGTCAATGTTCACTCTTAACGGAGGAGCAGTAGTGTGGCAAAGTACTAAGCAGGGATGCATCACCGACTCCATGATGGAGATCAAATATGTAGTGGCTTATGAACCTGTTAGAAAGGCCGTTTGGCTCAGGAAGTTCCTGAATGATGTGGAAATTGTTCCAGACATGTCAAGACCTATCACCCTCTATTGTGACAATAGTGGTGTTGTGGCAAACTCCAAGGAGCCCATGAATCACAAGCGCCACAAACATATAGAGCGAAAATATCATCTCATCCGGGAGATAGGCATCGAGGGAACGTGATAGTCACGAAGATCGCCTCAGAGCACAACGTTGCTGACCCGTTTATGAAGTCTCTCATGACTACAATTTTTTAGAGTCACCTTCAGAGCATGGGTCTACGGGACTGCCCGCTGCTGGACTAGGGTAAGTGGGCGATTTTTGAACTGGGCATTAGTTCCCTAGTTTATTATTTTATACTTGTTGTATTGTACACCCTACTCACTTTAGGACAAGTGGGAGATTGTTGGGGTTAATTCCCTAAACTCTCGTTGGGTCCTGTAGTTTATAGACACTGTATTGAACAAATGCTTGTGATGTTATAATATATGATATTTATTCACTGTTGTCTATGAAACATGAGGTGTTTTAATTACTTTACCATAAACCAATAAACAAAGATCCCTGGTTGTCTTTGTAACTTAAGCATGTATATGGAGACATATAGGTAAATCATGCCTTAAGTGATAACCAAAATGGTCCGTAGTATATGGATATAGGAGGGAAACCTTATCCTGGTGACATTACGGATGCAACCCACTTTGTAGAAATGTTACAAGTGTTGTGACTTGCTACAGATGGTCTGATCCTAATCATTCATGTAGAGACATACGAGCCGGGGCATCCTATACAAAAGAGTTTGTATAAGATCAAGCCACGAAGTGTTATAGTCTTGTTATATAACGTCGTTCATGACAGAGACTTCACTTCACTAGGATGACCATAGGTAACATGACCTCAATCCTGAGTGAGTTGGGAACTCCTGCCTTTGAGGGTGGTCATTTGATTTGCATGGGTGCGAGTGGCAAGATTGCCAACTCAAACCTACCACTTTGGGGATTCGTCTGATTTTGGGAGCTGAGAACTCAGCTACACAAGATGGAATTCACTCCTTCCCTAAAGTAGGGGTAAGTAGATAGATTTCTCCCTTAGGGCTGATTCTAGGGCTTGAGCGATGTGGCATCACACACCTTCTCATGGCCTGAGAGGTGTCTACACATGGTAGGACTATGTTGTATTGTTCATTAGATAGATCAATGGTACTTAAGGAGTTAGATGTAACTACATGGGAAAAACGGTAAATTGGTCCAGTTGTACTTACGAGCATCTGAAGGGTTATAGTATTGTTGACTGGTTATATCCGATGGATACAGAAATATATCTGTGGTGAGAAGAGTGCAACTGTTGGTCTTTAGTGGAATGGCTAGTAGTTGACAGATGGTAGAACTCGTGGCTAAAGAGTTTAGTCAGCTATTCACGTACTGTTGGAGCTTCAAGCTACAGGTTCATAAGGTCCACTTGGTAGCACAATGAATTCAAGTTGAGAACTAGTTTTTGGGGCAGTTTGAAGTGTTCAAATTGACAAGAGGGAGTTTAATTATATATGATGTGATTAAACTGGTTAATTATATATGATATACTTGACTGTTGGGGTTGATGTCCTAAAGTCTCGTGTTTTGTAGTTTGTAAATAGAATGTACGAACGCTTGCGTTGTTAATATATGATATTTACTTCACATCTTGTTTTTTGCTCATTTACTTGTTTTATTTGCTTTACCACAAACCACTAAACATAAAATCCCTTGTTATCTATATGTGACTCAAGCATGTATGTGGTGACATACAAGTGGATCATATCTTGAGTGATAACCAAAATGGTCTGTAGTATATGGATATAGGAGGGAAACTTTATCTTGGTAAAGCTACGGATGCGGCCCGCTTTGTGGAATGGTCACAAGTGTTGTGACTTGTCATAGATGGTCTGATCCTGATCATTCTTATTGGGGACATGTGAGCGGGGACGTCCTATACAAAAAGTTTGTATAAGACCTGACCACGAAGTGTTAACATCTCGTTATATAACACCGTTCATGATAGAGACTTCACATCACTAGGATGAGCATAGGTAATATGACCTCAATCCTGAGTGAGTTGGGAACTCCTGCCATTGAGGGCGGTCTTTTGATTTGGGGGTGCGAGTAGCCAGGTCGTCGATTCAAACCTACCATTTTGGGGATTCGTCTGATTTGGGAGCTGGGAACTCAGCTACGTAAGATGGAATTCACTCCTTCCCCGAGGCAGAGGTAAGTAGATAGATAGCTGCCTTAAAGGCTGATTCCGGGGCTTGAACGATGTGGCACCACACACCTTCTCTTGGCTCGAGAGGTGTTCACACATAGTTGGACTATGTTGTATTGTTCATTAGAGGAATCAGTGGTACTTAAGGAGTGAGATGTAACTACAGGGGCATAACAGTAATTTGGCCCAACTGTACTTACGAGCATCTATGAAGGGTCATCGTACTCATGATTGGTTATATCCAATGGACACAAAATATATCTGTGGTAAGAAAAGTTTAGCTGTTGGTCTTTAGTGGAATGCTTGACAGTTAATGGATGGTGGATCTCGTGGCTAAAGAGTTTAGTCAGCTATTCACGTACTATTAGAGCTTTGAGCCACAGGTCCATTAGGTCCCCTGGGTAGCTTGGATATAGTCGAGAACCAGTATTTGGGTTAATTTTAAATGTTCAAATTGACAAGAGGAAGTTCGATTATATATGATATAATTGAACTGGTTAATTATATATGATATAATTGGCAAATGTATGAGATACATTATTTTGGAGAAAATTAGATATAAATATGATTTATATCAAATAGAGAAGAAAATACTATAGTGGATATGTAATATCAAACTATAGGATATAAATATAATATGATTATATTAATTAATTAATTAATTATATGATAATTAATCCTAATATCACGTTTGGACATGGGTTAGTGGGCAACGTCGGTTATGGTAACCGATGGGTTAAAATGAAAATAGTTTTCATTTTTGAATCGTGCAATTGATCGCTCGTCAATTCGCCCAAGAGAATACGTGAAGCGCACGTTGGTGAAAGAAAACGATCTCTCGAAAGCCTATACGATAGTCGCTTCTCCGCCTAGACGAGCGTCCACCTCGCGCTAAACGATCGCACACTGTCGCCTAGATGATCGGGTAGCTTCTCTAAATGATCGTATAGTGTGTCGATTTAGCTAAACGATCATATAACTTTTCCTAAACGATCGTTCAGAAAATCCTACACGATCGTGTAGCTCCTCTATGCGATAAGCACTTCTGCTATACGATAACATTGTTTTCCCTCCCACTTGCTTATTACCTATATGACTCGTTTGTCCTCCGTTCTTTACCAAATTCACCAAAGCCCACCCTTTGGGTTTTCACTATCTGCAATTTGAAGATAGTCTTCAACTGGTATGGAACCCTTTCCCTTTTGTTAATTTTTTGTTTGTAGCATGCCGTTAATTAAGTTTTGATTGCATAACTGTATGTGTTGAATGTATATTGTTTGTATTTCGGTCACGGTGAGATCAGAGCGATCCAAACGTGCTCATGGAACTCTTAGATATGAGATCCTTGTTGAACTCATGGAAATGATTTAGATCATCTAACTCATGGAATTCATGGAAATGATTTGGAACAAACTGCTTCCTCATAGACTCTTTAAATTCATACCATGAATCAATTATTACCTCAAGATTTATTCTCCTTCTTAGCATTAACTTTTCCCACCAAGTTAGAGCATAATCCTTAAATTTGGGAATACAAAATCTAACCTTCTGCTCATCGCTAAAATTGTGGCAAACAAAGACATTCTCCACTCTTTCTCCCATTTAATGTACTTATCTCGTTTTGCCAAAGAACTTTGAAAATTTAAATTTGATGCCTCTCATATTACAATCAACTTAAACTGCTTCTCGTGAGCTCTCCTTTGGAAGTTTTGATATCCTTTCCCTCGACCTCTTCCTCTAACTACTTTATGTCTAACACGTCTTTCTCCTCCTTTTGGCACCCCTAGTAATGTAACTGGGTCATCTTCAAAATCATCAAAACCACCGCCTCATATTGGTCTCATTATGGTGAATTGTTGTAGGTTTTGGTGGAGGAGGCAATATTCTTTTCCTTGCCCGATGCTCAATCTCTAGCCTATCCAAATGATCTGTTAATGCTTACATAGTATGGATCATTTGTGCCATAACTCCTTGTTGTGCTTCTCTCAAACTTACTTCGTTAACAATGTCGTTTGATTGTCTAGCATGTAAAAGAAAATCAAAGTAAAAGAAAAATGGATAATTGGGACAGTAAGAGTGTTCCGATCCAAATCAAATAATATTTATAATCTCACGAACTAATTGTTGGGATTGGTATCCTAAATCTTGCTTGTGTTCTCGTATCTGTAAACACTATATAAACAAAAAGTTATTAATAAAATAATTTTTATTTTATGAGCATACACTCAATCCAATAAACTAAGATCCTAGGTTATTCTATGTAATTTAAATAAGTATGTAGATACATACATGTGGATCTTGTTTAAATAATAAGCTAAATAATCTGTAGTAGATGGATAAGGTTGGGTACCTTATCCTGATGACACTACGGATATGACCCGCTTTGTAGATATTACAAGTATTGTACAGTGCTACAAATGATTTGATCCTGATCATTCATGCAGAGACATATGAGCAGGGGTATCCTACACAAAGAGTTTGTATTAGACTGGACCATGAAATGATTAGTCTTATTATATAACACCGTTAACAATAGAGACTTACATTTCACAAGGATGACCATTGGTGACATGACCTAAATCCTAAGTGAGTTGTGAACTTTTACCTATGAAAGCGGTCATTTGATTTGTATAGGTGAGAATGGTCAGATTACCAACTCAATATGTCTACAATTTTGGGGATTGGTCTGATTGGGGAGCTGGAAACACAGTTACACAAGACAGAATTAACTCATTCCCTGATGTCAGGGTAAGTAGATAAATTGCTCCCTTAAGGACTGATTTCGGGGCTTGAACAATATGGTCACACCCTCTTTTGGTTCGAAAGGGACTTTGTCATAGCTGGACTATGACTTATTGTTCATTAGAGAAATCAGTGATACTTAAGAAGTTAGACATAACTACAGGGGCAAAACATTGTACTTACAAGCAATTTGTGAAAGGTCATCGTACTATTGATTTATTATATCCAATGTAAACATAAATATATCTGTAGTGCGAAGAGTACAACTGTCAGTCTTTAGTAGAGTAACCGATAGTTAATGGATGTTGATAATTTAATTAAAGAGTTTAATTAATTATCTAAGTACCATTAGAACTTCAATCTACATGTCCATAAGGTTCCCTCTGTAGCTCAATAAGGATTTAAATGAGAATTAATTTTATATTGATTTGATTATTCAAATTAATTGAGGGAATTAATTAAATATGATATAATTAATTGATTTAATTAGTTATATGTGATATAATTTATATAATATATTTGATAAATTATAATATAAAGTATTTTGAGAAGAATTCGAATATGATTGAAATACCAATTATATGAATGAAATTCATATAATTAAATTTAATATAAATATGGTTTATGTTAAATACCATAAATAGTTGAGAGGAATTAAATGTTTGAATATGCTTCGAATATTAATTATATGGATAAGATTCATATAATTAAATTTAATATAGACATGATTTATATTAAATGTCATGCATAGTTGAGAGAAAATAAAACTATAGGTTATATTGTATTTGATAAAATATAAAACTAGAGGTTATATGTTATATTTGATATAACATATAGAATATATATATATATATATAAGGTAGTTATTATATATGTATGTATTAATTTTAATTTAATTTAATTATATTTATATTTAATTTAATTAAAGGGAGGGAATTACAACTCCCTCTCCCTAATTCTCTCAGCCAAATACGGCAGTGTGAGATGTTGGTGAAGTGGAAGTCGTCTTCTTCAATTTTTTGTGGAACTGAGAAGAAAAAAAAAGGAGAATTCTCTCTGGTTTTCATTCAAAATCACACAGAGAAGAAAATTTCTTCTCCTCCCTCTCATCCTCTTCTTTCCCTCTTCCAAGAATTCAAGCAAAGCCCACAACTCTTGCTTGAATTCTTAATACTAAGAGAATACAGAGGTTTTTCAAGTGGTAGTGCCCAGTTGGGTTTTCAAATTGGAGATTAAAAAGTTCGTGATTTAGATCAAGGAGCCACAGAGAAAAAGATTGGCTCCAAGGGTAAGTATTCTTCTTCCTTAATTCCTATGTAAAAGCATGCTAGAATTTTTTTGTTTATTAATGCATAATCTTTGTTTTGATTCTATATTTTTATCAATTCTGTGAAACTAAAATGGGAATGATCCTCGCTTCCATTGCGAAACCATTGATGGTTTTCCCTTCACTAATTACTTATACTACTAAGTAGCACAAATGGAAAGTCCAGGTCAAACCACAGGAAAGCATGAAAATCAGTTAAAGTGGTAAATGGAGGGGGTGTTTATGTGGATGGGATAACTAGCAATGCAAGAAAGTAAATGATAAAAATGCAATTAACCAAGACATTCTAACTTAGGGAATTGGAATGATTCAATGAAATTTTGTTCATCGACTTATCAAAACATAAATCAATCCTCTTGTCTATGCCTAACCCAATTGACTTGAAATCCAACTAATGGTCCTAGTTAACTAATTAGCCAAACATGCATAGATGAACCAATACTAAACATATTTGGCCAACTGCATTAAGTTCTAGGGATTACACTCAAATGAGTGTTTAACTTCTACCGTCTAATTAAACATTCAATATGGTTTTCCCCTAGATTAATAGATTAATGTCATTCATTATAGACAACAAATTGCAAGTCTATCTAACCCTTTGCTTCTTGAAAATTGACTTATAATTTCATTTCACACATTATAAGTTGATCTAAAGCATTTAATCGTAAAATCCCAAGTAGTTTGTCAAGAAATCAAGAGAATATACAATCAATAAGCAATTCTAACAACTATAAAATCCATAGATAAAATATGAGAATTACATTAAGAAAAATCTCCTAAATTTTACATTGTTCCAAATCCCTAAACTAGAAAACTAGGACCTTACCTCCCCACCATGATGGAGAAGATCAATCCCGGCATGTCTTCATTAATTACATGAAAGAAAGGAAAGAAACTGAAGAAAATTACAAGTGGAAAAGATGAGAAGAGGGAAAATCAGCTGGAAGGCGAATGGGGAGAAGAGATGATATGCCCTAAAAATGAAGAAACCAATTTCTATCATCACGGTAGCATCGTGACACTGGGCCTTTTTTATCGAAGCTCAACGATGCTATGCCTCGCGTGCATACCTCCATCAATTTCTAGAGCACCGTAGTGCTCTAAGGTAGCGTCATGACGCTCTTGCCATGCATGCATTTTGTATTCAAGTGCAGCGCACAACGTCATGCAAGGTGCTGCGCCGCTCTCTCCAAGGGCATTTTCATAATTTTGACTTGTTTGAAGTTTGTTGCTCAATTTAGCTTCTAATTGCTCCAAATTAACTCTGAATCGTCCATAACACTATCGAATGCATGAATTACTCAAGATCCTACAAATATAATCATATAAGCACTTTAAACTTCTTAAACGAGCTAGATTAGAGGCACTAAGATAACACATTTTAGGTGCTATCAATGGACCTCACCAGCACTCCTCATGTGATTACTCTTAAGAAGATGAAAGGTTATTCGTGTTTGCACTCAATATATAGAAAAACACGTGTATTTAGCTAGAAGGTGAATAGTAAAAAGAAATATCTCCTAGAAATATCTCAAACTTTAGCAAGTATTATAGTATTCTTATAATAATCATGCAAGAATAACGTGAATTTAGCTAGAAGGTGAAAAGTAAAAAGAAAAAAAATCTCAGATTTAGAAAAACAAGTGTGGCTACGTAATGGAACAAACTTTTAAGAAGCAAATAAGTTATATGAAGCTAAGAGAGAATGAGACAACGAACTTTGGTAAATGATCACGAAAAAGATAAGAATAAAAAAAAGGTGTCAATGAAAAGATGGAAATGAAAAAAAAGTATATATATTATTATATATATATATATATATAGATATGACTTTTTTTTTACTCTTTTTAGATATGTAATCACAATGCTTTAAAACTTGCTTGAGAAACTTCTTTTTTTAACACATAAAACAAGTGACATAGAATATGAAAAGTCACAAGAAGACAAGAAGTCACTTTCTTTTGCTGTTTTTTTTTTTCATTTCTTCCTTTTCTTTCTCTCTCTCTCCCTCTTTTTTACAATAACGTATGAAACAAGAAAAATGAGAAGATGAAGAGTCATAAGAAACATGGAAATAGACCAAATGATTTATACAAAGAAAGATGACATAGAAAAGAAAGCAAGTAAGAATATAATTTGTTTAGAGCCAAAGCTCTGATACCAGATAATAAAGGAAACTACCTCAATCACGTTTGAGAACTCCCCCTTAAACAAGGTGAACCCCCACAACAGTAATAAGAATAACCATTTGTAAGTAACCTAAAGAAAGCTAAACAAATTTAGCGTAAAATATTGATCGATGATCAAGAAGAAAGAATTACTTGTTCCTAATTTCAAGATTTCGAACTCTCCACAATTTAATTGGTCAAACTAGATTGGAAGTCTTAAAATATGCATTCTAAACACAAGAATACGAAGAAAACATAAAGCATGAGAGAATAAACTCTAAAAAAAAATCATTCAAACTCAAAGTCTTCACTTAATCCTTGAAGCCTTTATGTCATGCCCCTTTAGAATGCAAAGTTTATCTTCGTTAAACAAAAATCCATAAAAAACCATAAAATTATTTATTGTTGTTGCATTCACACACTGAGAAAACAAATTACTAAAATGATCTTTATTTTTATACATTTCTTTCAAAAACTTAAATCCCATTAATTTCAAAGATAAAATTGATAGCAAGCTATATCTCCTATACAATGCATCGGCTAATAGAGTATATTAAGATACAACGGAGAAAATTAGAATCAATAAGCACTCTAGTTATACTTAATTTGAGTCTAAGAAAAATTCGAAGTAACTATTACAGAAGAGGATTTGTTGAACACAATACCTTTGATGAATCATCTTCAACACAAATTGAGTTCCACGTAAATGTAATTCAATCTACAAGTCGACCACCCTGAAGATCTTCTCTGCCATTCCCTTGCAAGGATTGTGTGGTGAAAACACTAAATTCAGCTGGATTTTATGAAGATATGAAGAAGGTTTGGAGGGTTACAATTTCTGCAGAGTTCTTGAAAGCTTAATCTCATTATTGATTTCAACACTTTAATTTATAAAGCTTTCATCATGAAAATTCATAGCTTGCATGAAGGCCAACTCCTACTTCATGGAGAAAATTGAATTGGATGAATAAGGCACCTTGCACCATAGTGGAGATTTCCAACTTTTGGAAATCTCCACTTTGAATTTTGAAAAATGCTTTTGATTTCAATTTTAGTTTTTCCAAAAATTGATTTCTAAAACCAAATTTAAAAAAAAAAACCAATTTATTTAGTTTTATAAAATTAATTCAATTAATTAATTTTAAATAAAACTAATTAATTAGATCTTTTAATTAATTTTGTTAATTTAATATTCAATATTAAATTAATAAATAACCAATTCCACTATATTGAAATTAATTTTATACAATTAATATTTAAATCCTATTTTAAACATTAATTGATCCTCTAATTTCGTTTAATTTTGATAAAATTAAACATTTCTATTGTATCGAATACAATAAATAGAACCCTAATTGAATTTGAACATTTCAAATTCTAAACTCTATTTTCAAATCTCACAAGATTGCTCAATTTACTAGTCCAAATTACGAGCTAGTAGAGGGACCTTATGGACCTACAGATCGTGAGTTCCAACGATTTGTAATTAATTGGTTAAACTCTTTAAACAAAATTAATTACTATTCGTTAACTACCAAGACATTCCACTGTGGTTCAATAGTTGCACTTTTCTCACTGTAGATATATTTTTATCCATTTTAATCATAGTCGATAAGGCATCCTTCACAGGTCGTTCGTATTTATAGTTGAGTCAAAGATTACCGTTTTACCCTTGTAAAGACATCTTGCTCCTTAAGCTCCTACTGATCCTCCATTAAACAATTGATATATAGTCCAACTAATAAATCATAACCCTCTCTTCCATGAGAAGACAAGGTTCGTTGTTCAAGACAAGGCATCAATGCTTTAGAGAACAACACATCTGCTAACTCTAAATCGGGAAGAAGTGAATTCTATATTGCAAAGCTATGTCCCCAGCTATTTCCAATTTTATCCCCAAAGTGGGAGGCTTATTAAGCAGTGCTGTTGGACTACTCTCACCTATGTAGATCAAAGGATAATCCCGAATAAACAGGAATTCATAATTAGCTCAGGATTAAGATCGAGTTACCCTAGATCATGGAGTTTGAGGTAGTCAGTTTTAACAGTAAATGGTTATTATAAAGAAAAGTGAATATTTCAAATCCTGGTCTTATGCAAACTCATTGCATAGGATACCTTCACTCACATGTCTCTATATGGATGATTTTTGGATCACATTATTTATATCAGTATACAAAATGGGTCGCATCCAATAGTGTCATTAGGATAAGGTACCCAATCTCATTCGTATACTTATACATCATTTTGACTACATACTAAAACATGATCCATTTTTATGTCGCCACATAAAGTTTAAAGCATTCATGTTATAGCCAAGGATTCATTTATTGGATTTTCATAAAAAGATGCAATATCAATAATAATTTATTGAATAAAAAGCTCAACAACATTTTTATTGATAAATAGAATATGTTAACAACATTTACGAACTGCGAGTATAGGACATCCCCAACAATCTCCCACATGGATTAACACTCTAGTGAGATAAACATATAAATATATAATGTTTATAATGTTGAGAAATAAAGAGTGAAAAATACAATAAACTAGGCATCCAAAATACTCTTTGAAATTCTTCCACTTGCCCTAGATTATGTTGTTTGTAGTCCTAGTCCAACCAAGTGGCCTTCGTACACTTCAACCGAGAGGGCCTTCGTAAAAGGATCAGCAAGGTTGTCTTCTGAAGCAGATTTCTTGGCAGAAGATTTCTTGGAATCTATGTTAAATTCTTAGGTCCATACACAAGCGTATAGTTCCTCATTCTTCTGAGATATTTTAGGATGTTATTGTAACCTGTTGACGATTCCAACTGCAAAGCATATATCAGGACATGTATACAACATAGCGTACATCAGATTCCCAACTACCGATGCATATGGAATTCTTTTAATTTCCTCAATTTCTTGAGGTGTTTAGAACACTGTTCCTTTGACAGATGAATTCCATGTCTAAAAGGTAACATACCATTTTTTGAATTTTGCATGCTATATTTTGACAACATTTTGTCAATATAAGATGGCTGAGATAGTGTTAAGGTTTTGTTTTTTCGATTTCGAAAAATCCGAATCCCAAGAACATATTGAGAATTTCCCAAATCTTTCATTTGAAACTGTGATGCTAACCATCTCTTTACGTTAGCAAGGTAACTTGTCTCATTCTCAATGAGCAAGATATCATCAACATAAAGTACCAAGAATACTACAGTTTTGTTGACTATTTTCTTGTACGCACAAGTTCGTCAACATTCTGTTCAAAGCCATAAGGTTTGATCGTAGTGTCAAATCTTATATTCTAGGATCTAGAAGCCTGCTTCAATCCATAAATAAAACTCTTAAGGTTACAAACATTTTGTTCTTGACCCTGTTCGATAAAAACTCTTCTGCTTGAGACACAAAAATACTCTCATCAAGATGGCCATTCAAAAAAGCTATCTTGACATCCGTTTACCATATTTCATAGTCATAATATGCGGCAATGGATCAGAGTATTCTTACTAATTTTATCATGGCAACCGGAGAGAAGGTTTTTTCATAGTCAATCCACTTCCTTTGGGTAAAACCTTTTGCCACGAGTCTAGCTTTCTAGGTTTGTGCCTTGCCAGTTTGGTTTCTTTTCCTCTTGTAGATCCATTTACAACTATAGGTTTAACCTCATATGGTTGATCTATCAGACAGAATAGAAGTACATGAACTCCATTTTTACGTCCATGGCTTTTATCCATTGTTCCCTAACAACATCTCCCATTGTCTGTTTAAAGGTCAATGGATCCTCTAGACCATCATCATGTATGATGTCTTGAGTTTCTGTTAAACCCATGTAGCGTTCAGATTGATGAACAATCCTCCCACTACGTCGAGGAATTTTCAACTCTTGAGAAGAATGTGATGGGGTAACAACCGTTATTGATGGACCAGCTTCATCAACAACCTTTGTTGATTTATCCGTAGTATCCTTGGTAATTTTTTTCAATATTAGTTTACTGCGAGGTTGATGACTTCTAATATGATATTCTTCCAAGAATGTAGCATTTGTCGAAATAAATACTTTATCTTCTTGGAGATCACAGAAAAATCATCCTTTTGTTTCTTTTAGATATCTATCAAAGAGACATAATTTTGAACTTCATTCCAATTTCTTAGGGTTTTGTACCAACATGTGTGCCATCCCCAAACCTGAAAGTAATGTAAACTACCTTTACATCCTTTCCATAACTCATACGGTGTTTCATAAATATTTTTTGAGGAAACCATGTTTAGAATATATACCGTAGTCTGTACTGCATACCCCCAAAAGGATTGAGATAACTGAGCAAAACTCATCATTGATCAAACCATGTCTAACAAGGTTCGGTTCCTCCTTTCTGCAATATCGTTTTGTTACGGTGTTCCAGGTGCTATGAGTTGAGATTGAATTTCATGATCTACTAAATAATTATAGAATTGTAAATCCATATACTCACCACCTCGATCTGATCGAAGTGTTTTAATTCTTTTACCTAATAAGTTTTTTGTTTCAATCTTGAATTCCCTGAACTTTTTGAGAGTTTTAGACTTGTGACTTATTAAGTAAATATAGCAATGTCTAGAATAGTCATCAATAAAACGAACAAAATATTCATATCCACCTCGTGCTCTTACATTCATCAGACCATAAAGATCTGAATGTATAAGTTCAAGGGGTTCTTTGCCATGAAGACCTTTTCCAGTAAAAGATGTTTTAGTCATTTTCCCTTAATACATGACTCATAAGGAGGTAAAGAACTGTCTTCTAACTGATTTAGATGACCGTTTTTAACTAATCTCTCATTCCTGTTGAGATTTATGTGACCAAGTCTGAGATCCTAAAGATAGGCGTTAGGAGAAATTTTTCGTTTTTTATTTTTCGTTTTTGTCGTTTTAAACATCTCTATATTTAAAATGGTTTTTGCTTCAGTCGGTTTTAACACATACAATTTATTTTCAAGTCTAGTAGAAAAAATATGAACACCTCTTGAAAAAATGAACAATTTATTAACTTAAAAAGATACTTTATACATATTTTCAAGTAGACATGATATGGAGATTAAGTTTCTTTTCATCTTTGATACATAATATACATTTCTTAACAAGACAAAAGAATCTCCAAAAGACAACTTGATATTTCCCACTGCTTCTGCTGAAATGGCTTCCTCTGTTCCCACCTTGAAAGTCATTTTGAACTCTGAGAGTTGTTTCCAAGAACTAGTTTCCTGTAGAAAAGTGCAAACATGATTAACGACTTCTGAATCTAATATCCAGGTCGAGTGGGAATTTTTCACTAAATTGTAAGAATAAATTAACATGCAGCGGAAGTAACAAGGATCAATAAGCACTCTAATTCATTTATTTTGGCAGAAACTAAAGCATGCTCATCTAATATAAGAGGATTTGAAGTCATACCTTTGTAGAACTCTTCAAGATCTTGATTCTCAGTTGTTGTCTTCTCCGAAACTTGCTGTGAACCACCTCAAGATCTTCCTCACTATCCTCTTGGAGCTTTAGAAAGAGTTGTGGACTCAAGAACAACTTGAACAACCTAAAATTTGAAGTAAAGCTCACTGCTACAAAACCACTCGAAGAACAATTCAACAACCCCAAATTTTTCTGAAAAAACTCTTTGATTACATGCCTCAATTCCACTCTAACCTTCTTTATTTATTGCAGGTTAACATGCAAAGAAGATGGTTGCATCAGATGCAGCTCATACTTGGAGTAATTGAAGGAAACGTGAATGAGTTTTGTGTGAGCTAGTTGAAGATGGTAATGGAAAAACCCATTTTTCCATTTTGTGCAATTTTTTCAATTTTTCAAATTTTCATCAATCTGATTTTAAAATTGAAAATATTATTAATCTTATAAAATTAATTTCATAAATTATGTTTCTAATAAAATTAATAAATAATTATTTAAATTCAATTAATTCTAGTTAATTTAATATCAAATATTAAATTAATTTTTACACAAATCCACCTTCATATATTTAAATCATATTTAAATATAAATTCTCCTATTCCCGTGAATTCTAATTTGAACGTTTCAAATTAACTTATCATGCTACTCTAAAGCTAATCCATTTATGAGCTAGTAGGGGGATCTCGTAGACCTGCAAATCATGGGCTCCAACGATCCAAGATTAATTGGCTAAACTTATTATACCGAATTAACCCCCATTTGTTAACTAATGGATCACTCCACTAAAAACCATAGTTGAACTCCCCTCACTGTAGATATATTATGTCCACTTGATATAACTATAATCAATAAGTTGATCCTTCACAGGTTTTTCCTAATCACAGTTGGGTCAGGATCACCGTTTTACCCCTGTGAATATATCTTGTTCCTTAAATTCCTACTAACCCTCTAATGAACAATTTTGATTCATAATACCTATGAATCAAGTCTTTTCTCTATCATGAGAAGACGGGGCCCCGATTGTTCAATACCTAGAATAAGTACTTAAGAGAACAACCTATCTGCTAACCCTAAATCGGGTAGGAGTGAATTCCATCTTGCAGGGCTATGTCCTCAGCTATTCATCCGCTATTGTCCCCAAAATGGAAGACTTATTGAGTAGTGTTGTTGGACTACTCTCACCCATGAAGATCAAAGGATAATCCCGAACAAATAGGAGTTCATAGCTAGCTCAAGATCAAGATCGAGTTAACCTAGGTTATTTAATAATTAAATAGTCAGTTTTAATAGTAAATGGTCGTTATAAAGAAAAGTGACTATTTTCGTGGTCTAGTCTATATGAAAACTCATTGCATAGGATACCCTTACTCACATGTCTCTATATGAATGATCTGTGGATCACATCGTTTATAGCACTTTACAACTCCTTGTAACAACTATATAGTGGGCTGCATCTAATAGTGTTACTAGGATGATATACCCAATTTAATCCATATACTTATTAGACAATTTAGGCTATATACATTTAACTTGATCCTATTTTTATCACCATATAAAGTTAAAGTATTCAAACTATAGCCAAGGATATGTTTATTGTATTTTCATAATAGAATGCAAAATAAACAATTTTATTGAATAAGTTACTCAATAATATTTTATTGATAAATAGAATGTTTAACACGAACTGCGAGTTCTAAGACATCTCCAACAATCTCCTACTTGAACTGAAACTCTAGTGAGAACAAATATATACAATATAATGTTGAGAAACATAAAGGGAAAATAAAATAAACTAGGGCATCTCTAATACCATAGATATTCTCCCACTTGCCCTAGATTACACTACTCGGAGTCCTAATCCAACCAAGTGGCCCTCGAACACTTTAGCTGAGAGGGCCTTTGTACATGGATCAATAAGGTTATCTTCAGAGGCTATCAATATGACGATTACATCTCCTTGGTGTACTATCTCTCTGATGAGATGGTACTTTCGTTCAATATGTTTTCCATGTTTGTGACTCCTTGTTTCTTTCGAGTTGGCAACAACACCACTATTGTCACAATACAGTGTGATAGGCAGGTGCATATCTGGATGAGTTCCAAATCAGCCAAGAATTTGCATAGTCATACTTCTTCTTTAGCAGCTTCACATGTAGCCACGTATTCCACTTCCATGGTAGATTAAGGGATACAACTTTGCTTAATGGTTCTCCAAACTATAGCTCCTCCATAAGAGTGAAAACTGATCCTGAAGTAGATTTCCTAAAATCTACGTCAATCTAGAAATCATAATAAATGTATCCTATAAGGATCAAAGTCTTAGGTTCATACACAAGCATATAGTCCCTCATTCTCCTTAGATACTTGAGAATGTTTTTTTATAGCAGTCCAATGACTGTGTCCCGGATTGGATTGGAACCTGCTGACAATTCCAACTGCAAAGGATATGTCAGGGCATGTATATAACATTTCGTACATCAAACCTACAGATGTGTATGAAATTCTTGTCATTTTCTCAACATCTTGAGGTATCTTAGGATACTGTTCCTTTGACAAATGAATTCTATGTCTAATAGGTAGCATACCTCTTTTGGAATTTTGCATATTATATTTTGACAACATCGAAAGATCTGTATTCCTAGAACGTATTAAGCATCACCCAAATATTTCATTTAAAATTGTGTTGCTAACCATCTCTTTAAGTCAGCAAGGAAACTTGTTTTATTCCCAATGAGCAAGATATCATCAACCTAAAGAACAAAGAATGCTACAGTCTTGTTGACTATTTTCTTGTATACACACGGTTCGTCAACATTCTGTTCAAAGCCATAAGATTTGATCGCAGTGTCAAACCTTATATTCCAAGATGTGGATGCTTGTTTTAATCTATAAATGGATCGTTTAAGCTTATAGACTTCTGTTCCTGTCCTTTTTCGATGAACCCTTTTGGTTCAAACATAAAAATACTTCATCAAGATAGCTGTTTAGAAAAGTTTTCTTACATCCATTTGCCATATTTCATAGTCATAATATGTGGCAATGGAAAGAAGTATTCTTATTGACTTTATCATGGCAACAGGAGAAAAAGTTTCTTCATAATCAACTCCTTCTCTTTGGGTAAAACCTTTTGCCACGAGTCTGGTTTTATAGGTTTGCACCTTGCCAATTTTGTCTCGTTTTCTCTTGTAGATCCATTTTCAACCTTAGGTATAACCTCATGTGGTTGATCTACAAGTTCCTAGACAGAGTTGAAGTACATAGACTCCATTTCAACGTCCATGGCTTTTATCAACTATTCCCTGTCAACATCTTCCATTGCCTGCTTAAAGGTTAATGGATCCTCTAAACCATAATCCTATATGATGTTTTGAGTTTTTGTTAAATCCATATAGCATTCAGGTTTTTGAATAACCCTCCCACTACGTCGAGGCATCCTCAACTCTTGGCATGGATGTGACGGGACAACAACAGTTGTTGATGGACCAGCTTGATCAACACCTCTTGTTGATGTTTTTGTAGCATCTTTGGTCATTTCTTGCAATATTAGTTTACTATGAGGTAAATGATTTTTTATATAATCTTCTTCCAAGAATGTAGCGTTTTTCGATACAAATACTTTGTCTTCTTGGGGATCATAAGACAATCCTCCTTTTGTTTCTTTGAGGTATCCTATAAAAAGGCATAATTTCGAACGTGTTTCCAATTTTTTAGGATTTTGTACCAATACATGTGTTGGACAACCCCAGATTCAAAAATGACGTAAGCTTTGCATCTTTTCCAAAATTTATACGGTGTTACTGAAACACTTTTTGAAGGAACAATGTTTAGAATAAAGACTGCAGTCTGTACTGCATACCCCCAAAAGGATTGAGGTAACTGAACATAACTCATCATTAGTCAGACCATGTCTAACAAGGTTCGATTTCTCCTTTATGCAACACCATTTTGTTGTGGTGTTCCTGGTGCTGTGAGCTGGGATTGAATTCCATGATCTACTAGATAGTTCTGGAATTGTAAATCCATATACTCACCACCTTGATCAGATTGAAGTGTTTTGATTCTTTTACTTAACAAATTTTTTGTCTCGACCTTAAATTCTTTGAACTTTTCAAGAGTTTTAGACTTATGACTGGTTAAGTAAATGTAGCCATATTTAGAGTAATCATCAATAAAACTGACAAAATACTGATAGCCTTCTCGTGCTTTTACATTCACTGGACCACATAGGTCTGAATGTAAAAGTTCGAGAGGCTCTTTGGCACGAAGACCTTTGTCAGTACAATTTTTTCCTCAAGACATGATTCACATGGAGCTAAAGAACTATCTTCTAACTGGTTTAGATGACCGTTTTTAACTAATCTCTCAATCCTATTGAGATTAATGTGACCAAGTCTGAGGTTCCAAAGATAGACATTAGGAGAAATTTTCCGTTTCTTCTTTTGAGTCTCAACCGTTTTAACCATCTCTATATTTAGAATGGCATTTGCTTCAGTTGGTTTTAATATGTACAATTTATTTTCGAGTCTTGTAGAACAAATATGAACACCTCTTGAATAAACAAATACTTCATTAGATTCAAAAGATTTTCTGTACATATTTTCTAGCAGACAAGAAATGGAGATCAAGTTTCTTTTCATCTTAGGTACATAATATACATTCCTAAGTAAGATAAAAGACTCTCCAAAATATAGTTTGATATCTCCCACTGCTTGAGCTGAAATGACTTCACCCGTTCTCACTTTAAAAGTCATTTCCTGTTCAGAAAGTTCTCTCCAAGAACTAGTTTCCCATAGAAAAGTACAAACATGATTAGCGGCGCCTAAATCCAATATTCAGGTAAGCTGAGTATTCTCGACCAGACATGATTCAACAACTAGTAAATCGGATTTACCTTGTTTTTCCTTTGGGAGTCTTGTTTTTCTTTACCTTCGGGAGTCTTGTTTTTCGTTGCAATGGGTTGTTTATTCCCTTTTCCCTTTTTCTTCATCTATACATTTTTGTCTTTAGATGAAGAAGGGATAGACTTCTTTTTGTCAGGGCATTTCGTTCCTGACAAAGAACGCTTCAAAAATTTCTTTTGTCGTGAAACAACATTTGCTTTACTCTCTTTTAATTTCATCATTGACTGATAAGTCTGTAGTTCGTTTAATAAAGTAGTCAAATTGTAACTTATTTTATTCATTACGACATTAGTACGGAAGGTTAGGTAGCTCCTCGGAAGAGACTCTAATATCATACTAACTTGACTAGTTTTGTCTATGGTAGCTCCGTGAGCTTCAACGATATTAAAATCAACCATCATGTCTAGAACATGTTCCCTGACATTGGTTCCATCTTTTATTCACGAGTTACAAACATACTTTATAGCCTTATGTCGAACAGAAGATGATGGTTGCCTGAACAAATCCTGTAATGACGCCATAATTTCATTGGTTGTGGGCATGGGTTCATGTTTCTTGTTGAGCACATCGGATATGCTCGCTAAGATATAGGCCCTTGCCTTTTCATTCACCCTTACCCACCTATCATAAGCATCCCGAACGGTTCGGTTTGCGATCGAACTGGGAATAGGAGAACATTTATCTGTTAACACAAACCTCAGATCATCAACTACTAATATTGTGTTTAGATTTGACTTCTAGTTGGGATAACCCTCTCCATTAAATTTGTCAGAAGCTAGAAGTTGTATTATTGAGTTTGACATGCTGAAAAATAAACAAATTCTAATTTTAGCAAAAACTAAAAAGTACCCATAGATCTTTATTTATTTGCAGCGAAACTATAGTGAGTTAGAATAAGTGCTACTTGAGGCAGTCAAATATTCTTTCATTAAAGAAAGACATTCTTGACTATATACCATCTCCAGAATAACTCATATTCCTATAGTTATTTAGCTACCGTTTTTCAGTCAAAAACTTACTAACACTTAGTAATTCTGTAAGTGTGACCCGCTATTTTCAGATCTTATAGAACGGTATGAACATGCCTCCAAATTGGAAGACAATGTGCAAGACGAAACTATAAGACCCTATTCATTTCTGAAGCTCGGATTGTTACGAATCCTATGTTACAACCCTCCAAAAGGATCGTCGTTGCTTAACGACTAGCTAGTGCCGCCTAAAAACGATAGCAGGCGCAATATAAGAATCTCACGGTTCAAACTAATGGAGGAGACCGTAAGATACATTGACACATTTCCATCACCCACTTACTATGAACTACTTCCCTCATTCTATGAAACACTTTTCGAATGGAGTAGTCGAGGTAAAATCGACACGAAGTCGAGCATGAATCTCATAATGTGAACTTTTGAGGACATGAGAGCTAAAAACGATATATCATATATATTTTTAATCTCCCATTGAAGTGTTCTAAATGTTTGGGTATTCTTTAACTTAGGTTTTTTACGACTAATTTTAAACAACCTAAGTCTATGTGTTTGTTATCCAAGTATAACATTTACATTTGGATTTAAACCTACGATGTCTAGGTTAAAACTAATTTTAAACCTCAAACTGCTCATACAAGCTCATAAAACCAATTATCAATTCTTGTTATTTCAGTCATAATCCCCAGGTAGGAGGTGTTACGTAAACCGTCAACTTTAATACCCCCAGCTTTATACAGGATTGTGAATTGATTAAGTTTGTAACCAAATTTTATAAGATAACGTATTTTTACTATTAAAACAAGTTATTAACCTAAGTGAACATGCTTTTTATCTTTGTTGTGGATTTTAATGTCTAATTCAATTTTATAACAACTTACAAAAAATAGACATGCTAAACATCCATAACATACATCAAAGGTATTCAATTTTTAACATAACCTTTATTAAAACAATTGAAACCCTATACATGCATACTATACATTATAACAATTTTATAACATACTTCAATGCATGTAACATGCTTCTTATGGTGGGATTTTAATTCTGCATGACATACTTTATGCACATACAATATTTATTTAATTATAACATACATCAAATGCATAAATAATGAAACGCAACTGATATGGTTTTGGTTTTGGCATTTCCAAGCAAAGAAAGGCCTAGCTATTACATAAATCAACCAAATCAACTTCAAAAACCTTCTAGACCACTTAGACCACCTTGAACAGGGCAAAACCCATTGAGTATCAACAAGCACCCAACATCGAGTATGCTAGTGTGCATCGAGTATGACATCAAGCATCATCGAACATCAAATATTTCACAAAATACAATCGAGTAGATGCCATCGACCATCAAGTAAAGCATCATGCATCGAGCAACGAGTATTTCATGAAATATCATCGAGTGAACGCGTCAAGTACCATAAAGTATGGCATCGTGCATTGAGTATTTCATGAAATATCATCGAGTATGCCATCGAGTATTCTATCGAGCATCGAATATCTGGCAGAAATTTGAATTTTCAGTTCTTACTGCTTCGACCTTCTTCACTTCTTTCTTCAATTACATATTAATTGCAACTCTAGTAACTCCAAACGAATTACAGACACTTAAACACACATTAAAGCCCATCAAACAAGAGCCAATTACAAGAGTTACAACATAATTCAAAAGATTCAAATGCCAAAACACTGGAAAAACATATCAGTTCACCATTTTCATACAATTTATGAAAAATACCCACCAAACTCAAATTAACGACAATTGAGTGCTTAAATCATGCTCTGATACCAATTGATAGAGTATATTAGCATGCACCAAAGAAAACTAGAATTAATAAGCCCTCTAATTATACTTAATTTGAGTTTAAAATATGCTTCAAAGTAATTATTACAGAAGAGGGTTTTTTGAACATAATACCTTTGAAGAATCCTCTTCAACACCAGCTGAGTTCACGAAAATGTGCTTCAATCTACAAGTAGACTACCACGAAGATCTTCTCTACCATTTTCTTGCAAGGATTGTATGCTGGAAACACTAAATTGAGTTGGATTTTATGAAGATATGGAGAGGTTTTGGAGGGTTACGATTTCTGCAGAGTTCTTGAAGGAGTTCTTGGCTCAGCACTTTAATTTATAAAGCTTTCATCATGAAAATTCATAGCTTGAAAAATGGAATTGGATGAATAAGGTGCCTTACACCATCATGGAGATTTCCAACTTTTGAAAATCTCCACTTTGAATTTTAAAAAATGCTTTTGTTTTTAAATTTAGTTTTTCCGAAAATTGATTTCTAAAACCAATTTTTAAATACACCAATTATTTAGTTTTATAAATTTAATTTAATTAATTAATTTTAAATAAAACTAATTATTTAAACCTTTTAATTAATTTTATTAATTTAATATCTAATATTAAATTAATAAATAACCAATTCCATTATAATGAAATTAATTTTATACAATTAATATTTAAATCATATTTTAAACATTAATCGATCCTCCAATTTCGTTTAATTTCAATAAAATCAAACATTTCTATTGTATCAAATACAATAAATAAAAATCCAAATTGAATTTGAACATTTCAAATTCTAAACCCTAATTTCAAATCTCATCAAGATTACTCAATTTACTAATCTAAATACAAGCTAGTAGAGGGACCTTATGGACCTATAAATCATGAACTCCAACAATTTAATTATTGTTCGTTAACTACAAAGACATTCTACTATAGCTCGATAGTTGCACCTTCCTCACTGTAGTTATATTTCTGTCCATTTTAACCATAATCGGTAAGTCAATCATTCACAAAGTCGTTCATATTTACAGCTACATCAAATATTACCCTTTTACCTATGTAAATACATCTTGCTTCTTAAACTCCCACTGATCTTCCATTGAACAATTAATTTATAGTCCAACTTATAAATCATAACCCTCTCTTCCATGAGAGGGTGGGGCCCCGTTGTTCAAGACAATGCATCCGTGCTTAAGAGAACAACCCATCTGCTAACCCTAAATCGGGTAGGAGTGAATTCCATATTGGAAAGCTATGTCTCCAGCTATCTATTCGGTCTTATCCTCAAGATGAGGGGCTTATTGAGTAGTGTTGTTAGACTACTCTCACTTGTGTAGATCAAAGGATAATCTCGAATAAACAAGAGTTCATAGTTAGCTCAAGATTAAGATTGAGTTACCCTAGGTCATCAAGTTTGAGATAGTCAGTTTTAACAGTAAACGGTTATTATAAAGAAAAGTGACTATTTTGAGGTCCGGTCTTATGCAAACTCATTGCACAGAATGTCCCCACTCACATGTCTCTACATGAATGAATTTTGGATCACATCATTTGTATCAGTATACAAAATGGGTTGCATCCAATAGTGTTACCAAGATGAGGTACCCAATCTCATCCGTATACTTATAGACCATTTTGACTACATACTAAAACTTGATCCATTTTTATGCCGCCACATAAAGTTTAAAGTATTCATGTTATAACCAAGCATTCGTTTATTAAATTCTCATAAAAGAATGCAATATCAATAATAATTTATTGAATACAAAACTCAATAACATTTTTATTGATAAACAGAATATGTTAACAACATTTACGAACTACGAGTTTAACACATTCCCAACATTAGCAACAATATTTTTCTTACCAATTTTGTACCTTATCACATATGGAAATGATTCAATGATTTCACCCACTTAGCATGACGACGATTTAACTTATCTTGTTCTTTAAGATGCTTCAAACTTTCATGATCATAATAGATGAAAAATTCCTTTGGCCATAAGTAATGCTACCAAGTTCATAATGCTTTTACCAAAGCATACAACTCCAATAAGTTGGATATCTTAAAGTAGCACTATTCAATTTCTCGCTGAAGTACATAATAGGTCTTTGTTTCTGCATTAAAACAGCTCCAATCCCCATTCCACTGGCATCACACTCAATTTCAAATGCAATTTCAAAGTTAGGCAAAGACAACAAATGTGCATAACTTAATTTTTCTTTTAAAACATTAAATGCCATTTCTTGATATTCTCCCCATTTGAAAATAAAATGCTTTTTAACCATCCCATAAAGTGGTATACCAGTGGTACTAAAGTCCTTGTTGAACCTCCTATAAAAACTAGTTAAGCCATGAAAAGTTTAAACTTCAATAGCATTTTTAGGTTGTGGCCATTCTTGGGTAGCTTTAACTTTCTAACTATCAACTTTAATACCATTTGTAAAAGTAACAAATCCAAGAAAGTTAATCTTATCTAAATGCACATTTTTTCGGATTGACAAACAACTGAGCTTTTCTCAGCAAAACCTTCCTAACATGTTCCACATGAACTTCTAAATACTTGGAATGAATAAGAATATCATCAAAGTAAACTACCCAAAATTTTCCTATGTATTCATGCAAAACGTGATTCATGAGATGCATAAAAGTACTAGGTGCATTGATAAGACCAAAAGACATTACTAACCACTCATACAATTCATGATTAGTCTTAAATGCAGTTGTTATATTCATCATTAGCTTTAATCATAACTTAATGGTGTCCAAAATTAAGATCAATTTTAGTAAATAAAATAAATTCGTGCAATTCATCTAAGATATCATCAAGTCTAGGTATAGGATGACGATACTTTACCGTAATTTTGTTGATGGCTATACGATCCACACACATTCTCCAAGCTCCATCTTTCTTTGGAACCAAGATGACAGGAACATATCAAGGACTTAAACTTTCCCTCACATATCCTTTGGCAAGCAACTCATCAACTTGCTTTTGAATTTCTGTTGTCTCGGTAGGGTTAGCGCGATAAGCTAGCCTATTTGGAATGATTACTCCCAGAAGGAAGTCAATTTGGTGCTCAATTCCCCGATTTACTCTTTTGGCAGCATTTTCATTATGCTTCTCAATTCATTCTTTCACTTTCTTATGAAGCTTCTTGACAAATTCAACTTTTGATTTGGATTCAAGATGAACAAACAAGTTAGTTGGCGAAGGCAATAAATCAAGAGGCGTCTTAGGGTTAAATCTATAAACTATTTCAAAAGGTGAACATTTAGTTGTGCTATAGACATCCCTATTATAAGCAAACTCAACAAAATGAAAACTTTCCTCCCATGTACGAAGATTCTTTTCAAGAATTTCCCCAAGCAAAGTTATTAATATTCTATTGACAATCTCAGATTGTCCATCAGTTTGTGGGTGACATGTGGTAGAAAACAACAACTTAGTTCCTAATTTTCTCCACAAAACTTTCCAAAAATGACTTAAGAGCTTGACATCTCTATCACTAACAATCGATCTAGGAATTCCATATAATCCCATAACTTCCCTAAAGAATAAATCATCAATGTTCTTGTCATTACCTATTTTATGATAAGCAACGAAATGTGGACATTTTGTTAAAATGATCAACAACAACGAATATGCTATCATGTCCTTTCCTAGTCCTACGAAGACCAAAAATAAAATCTATAGACAAACATTTATTTGGTACTTCCGAAGGAGCAGGAACCGCCATTCTAACCCTTCTCGGGGGATTTGCCACTAGAACGGCCCGGCTTTCGAATAGTTGCCTAAGTCGGTCTCTCACCAACTCCTTCTTTGCAGTAGGTCTTCTATCCGCATGAGTTAGCGTAACAAGAATGAATTTCTTGATTGTGGTGCCCCTTCTTTCCATGGTTCCTTCCTTCATTTGTCTGTGACCCGGTTTGTCTTGATTTCCGATTGATGAACAAGAAGGAAAAGAGAACTATTGGATTTTTTGACTCGCCCCCGGCTACGTGTCCTTTGGACCCTTCGCCCGTGTCCCACGTGAATAGGATACCCTGCTTACAGCAGGCTTGCTTGGAGAAGGCTTGCAACAGTCCAAGGTAGGCAAAGGTGTGTGCAATCCATGTGGCCTAGACTTAGATTTGGCTTCTCGACATGTAATGCATGTACTAGAAACTTTGTGAACATAATGTTGCATGTGTGGCAACAAAAATGACTCTTGAGTGCATCATATGTTTTAAATTCATAAAAATGACCCATCAAACCACCCCCATGTGCTTCCTTAACAAGCAATTCTCTATATGAACCCTTTGTGAAAGAAAATTTTAAAGAAAATTGTAAGTCTTCTATGAAAAGAAAGGTTAAATTGAAGGAGTCTAAGGAGAGAAATAAAGATATTAAGTGCTGGAAATGTTAAGGGTTAGGGCATTGACTAAAGGTTGTCCAAACAAAAGGACAATGATCATCCATAATGACGAAGTAGTAACTGGGGGAGAGGAAAGTGAAAATGAGGAAGATAAGGAAGAAATAGTTGAAGAAGGAGAGACTAGTGATGGAAGTTATGAAGAATCAATTGTAAGAGATGTGTTTGTTACTAAAGGAGCTTTAAGTGCTTAAGTTAAAGAAGATCTAGTTGAGAAGCAAAGGGAAACATTTTTTCATACTCGATATCATTTGAATGGAAAGGCATGTTGTGTGATTATTGATGGTGGGAGTTGTACTAATGTTGTTAGTATATACCTATCAAAAGATTGGATTTACCCACGATACCACATCCTAGACCATACAAACTTTAGTTGTTGAAAAAGAGTGGGGAAGTAAGAGTCAGTAGACAATGTCTTGTGGCTTTTTCTATTGAAAATTACAATGATAGTATTTTATGTGATGTCTCATCTATGTATGCTAGAGAAATTTTGTTGGGAAGGCCATGACAGTTTGATAGAAAAGTTATTCACGATGGTTACCTTAACTACTACAAATTCACCAAAGATGGAAGAAAAGCGACTCATCTTCCTTTGTCAACCAAAGATGTGTATGATGAGCAATGTAACTTATAGAAAATGAGAGTCAAATGATAAGAAAATAATTTGGAATGGTTAATTGAAACATCAAACGAGTTACTTCAAAGTTAAGTTTTAAGCCAAAAGGAAGATTCCAATTCTCTATGCATCAAAATGAACCTTTTCATCTAAGAATCCTTGTTAATATGAAAATCCATATTCATCCACATCTTTAAAGAATTATGAACCAATTTAATTTCATGGATTTATATTTTTGAGGTAGTTGAAAGGGTGTTAGATGAATTTAAAATTAGATGAAATGTTGTGACCTTTCATAGTTTCTTTTCAATTAGTATAAATAATTATATACTTTTGTAATTTAAAGATACAAGAAGACTTTGAATTTGAATTAAAATTTTCTTAGAATTTAATCTCTCAAACTCTTTACTTTCTTTGTATTCTTGTGTTTAGAATGCATGTTTTAAGATTTTCAATCTAGTTTGATCAATTAGATTATGAAGAGTTTGAAATCTTGAAGTTAGGAATAAGTTCTCCTTTCTTCTTGATCTTTGATCAAATCTTTCTAAGCCAAATCTATTTTAGCTTTCTTGGGGTTGTTATCAATTTCTTTTATTGAGGGTTATTCTTATTATTATTGTAGGGTTCACCTAGAATAAGGAGAGTTCTCAAATATGATTGAGGTAGTTGCTTATCTCATTCTCCCCCTCCTTGAAAGGAGAACTTATCCCTAAACTCAATCCCAAAAGACCCCAAACCAATTTGATCTCAACCTCTAAGATAGGCTAGATGACCAATTACTTAGATGATCTAATAAAGAAAGGATCGGACAAAGCGTTCAAACTCTCATCAACCCTTGATCCTCAAGCAATCCACAAGCAAGGCAGATCAATCCTCACTTAAATGCCTCAAATATTCATGCATTTTATCTCAAGAACACGCAAGAAACAAAGCTTAAAAAAAGCTTTCAGAGTTCAAAACCCAAGATTTTACATTTTTCAAATCTTCTTCTTTTTCAAATGTGAAAAATACGGCACTAAAATGAATAGGCACTACGAAAGAATGCAATCTTTCATCTAATTATCTAAGTCATCTAACAACCCTTAACTGCATTCATAAATGCAAATACCTAAAAATTAAATTGGTATATTATTCATAAAGAATGTGGATGAATTTGGAATATCAAATCATGGTGTCTTTTGGATGGTCTTGTAGTTTAAGTAGTTGCAACTTTTCACCTTAGCTTAAAGACTTTGGTTGCAAGTAAAAATTTAATGATTCAAAAAGACTTTTAGCTTTAGCATTTGTTATTGTCAATTATTTACCTATCAGTCACCTAGACACTTTTTAGATAATTTGTAGTTGGTTTTGATAAAGAAAAAACTGCAAAAACAGAACAATTAAAAGTGAAAAAAAAAGTTTGAAGATAGAGAGTAGCAGAGAATATATTTTCTTGCACTTGAGGTTATTGGATATGGTCTTGGGCACTAATATCAAACCGAATCAAAACTTTTTTCCTAAATGATCTTCGTGAAAAAATTCTTCCAAAAAAGTCATAAAGATTGAAAATAGTGGCTACATTGGCTAAGTTTTGATCCATTTATATAAAACCTCTACCAAAAAAACTCAAGGGCAAAGTTTAGAAATGTCGCATAACAGATACACAGTCATGAACATAAAAATAAATAAAGAAGACATAAAATTTTGGAAATGTGTAATCTCCTCTTTGCTTCTAGTAAAACAAATGTACTTTCTAGCTCTCCTCGAATCGCTACAACACGAACTCCCCTTGCAACAAATTACCAAAAACAAGTAGGCAAATGACATAACATACTCGCAAAATTCTAATGAATTCCAAATCTACAATGGTTAGAACTTAGGTCGAAAACCTTAATCGACTCAAAGAGATTTTCAACCAGCTTCTTAGTTTACTCTGTGTATTAGAAAATGAAAGAGGTTGTTCCATCTTCAAAACTATAAAAGTCAAAATCCTATGCTTAACCATCATGACAATCAAAGCAAAACAATCCCACCATTGATTTCCAATCCCAAAGAATTTAAGAGCAAGAAAATCCCCCACTTTACATTATCGCTATAGGCCAAACCCTAATGCTTGAAATTTATGCCCTATCAAAATATCAAGATATTGGAAAGAGGATCCATAATAAAGAGAAAAAAAGTTTTGTAAAACTTAGAAAAAAATACTAGTTTCTAATTGGCCTGTCAAAATATCAAGATAGTTGAAAGTGAGAGCAAGTAACTTACTATTTTAAACCATGGCACCACCTTATCTCAATCTGTTCATTGAAGAATCAAGCTTAATCATCAAAAAGACCTTGTCTAATAGTCTTTGTATAGCAAATGTTCTCCATGACGAAGGTGAGCATTGTGGACAAGAAGAAAAAACCCAGGTCGTGTCCCGATTTTCCAAGGAGTTTGGAAGCAATCATTGAGGAGGACCTTGATGCAGATGGATGATGACAGAGGTTTTAAAGGAGTCGATTGCAATCTTTGGAGTTGAAATTTATGTTAGTCCATGGATTTCGGGAAAGGTTTTGGTGGGTTGCTAAGAAGAAGATCGATAATCACACAATCAGCTCAAATAAATTTGAGTAAATACTTCTTTATATCCATGCAATGTATTATAGAAATGGCTATCAAGGGTTTGTAATGGCTATTTCAAATATTTTAGTCATATGAAAATATGCATCAAAATATTTGAAGATTCATTTAAACCTAACTTGTTTGTTTCCTTTCTGAAATTGAAGATCCATGTTTAATATCTTCTTGTCATTTCACCCCCTAATCTCAAGATTATTGCCTTAGCCCTCAATTGAAATTATATATTTGTACACCTATGTACCTATGATCTTATCTAACCAATGTGGAACTTTAGTCGTATTTCCAACAATGCTCCCCTCGAACGAATGACCAACTGAGCCTGCCTTGAAGTAACCATCCATCCATCTAACTCTTATCTAGGCTAACTCATTTTCATCAGAGCATACTGCCTATCTGATATAGTCCAACTATGGATCATACCACGACTTCTTTCGAGGTTCCACTACATCTTTGTTCGACATTTAAGGGTTATATCAACATGACTAAACTAGGGACATGACTCTAATACCATTTATTAAGATAAAGACTCTCCAAATATCTTCACAATAGTATGATATTGTATCTACTTTATACATAAGCCCTCATGGCTTTGCTTTTGGATTTGACCCCAAAAAGTCTCATACGAACAGAGATAGTTGTTATAACTTATATACACATGAAAACTCCTCATAAAATATCAACATATATTTTATAGCTTAGACAATATCTCAAACTACCATCAATTCTATAAGTTTCCACATAAAATTAATGAAATTTACATATTTTCATACTACAAGCAAGCTAGATGATAGTCAAATTAATGTTATAGGGCCAAACCCAATTTTAAAAAAATAATAATACTTTTCAACTTCAAGAAATTTAATGGCCAAATAAAACAATTTAATCATGCATAAACTTTTGTCAAATATAACACATGGGATGTTATTTCCATTTATGATGACATGATAATTAGACTTGCTCAAGTAGATCACAGTAACATCCCATTTAGGATATGAAAAGCAATACAATAACAATAATAAGATTATTTTCTTATTGCACTTATGATGAGACGATTCGCTAATTAGAAATAATCAAATATATATTAAATATCATGCTTAAATATAGAAATTAAATAAAATTATCAAATTCTCATACCTTATATAAAAATTTGAAGTATATCATTGAGATTAAAAATATAGAAAATTCAACATATATTAAAGTCCAATAAAAAACAACAAGAGAAGACTCGATGATTTGGATTTGAATCAAGATTTTAATCAAATCTCACTACCATTTATAGGAATAAAAGGCCTAACATAGCGAAAGAACCAAGACCCAACTTGAAATTAATTAGAATCTAAAATACCCGTACACTGGCAACACATACAGAATAAAATAGAGATAAAAAAAATTCAACATACTATATACATTAAGTTAAGCATGCTTTGCCTATTTGGGAACTTAATCTTATAGAGAAAGAAAAATATTACTTACTCTCGTTGACGACTCAGATGAAAAAACCAAACCTTCTTGAGATGGAAGTCAAAAACACTACCACTTGGGAACCTCCCTATTTTATGAGAAATTAGAGTTATTGGTTTGTGGGAACCAATCTCAAATTGGGAAAATGAGAGAATTTTTTAGAGAATTTTTCACCAAAACGTTTGTGATAAATTTGTGATGATCTTCATTATTTTTTTCATCTCCCAGGTATATTATGCGTGAGAGTCCTAAACGTAGGTAGTGATCTATGTTCTTTTTTATAACTCCCACGTTTGAGAGTTATTATTATTTAATTTAATAAATAAATAAATAGTTTAATTAATTGATTAAACAATTAATAGTTAATTAAATCTAATTTAATTAATAAATCCATTTAAATCATAGTTAAATGAACATCTCTCACATAACCTATAGAATTAATTCAATTAATTAAATTAAATCAAATTAAAATAAATTAAATTAATTAGCTAACTAATCTTTTAATTAATTAGTTACTAAATTAAATATCACATATTTAATTTAACCTACATATGAATCATATTCAATTCTATTTCTCTCATAACCTATAGTTTTAATGTGCATCTAATACGCATTAATTTTAACATATAGTAATATAAATCTAATTCATATTAAACTAATATTTGAACTCCTTTAAATATTTAATTCTCTCATAAATTAATTTTGAATCATATCCAAAGTTAAATTTATATTACAAAGTTTAATTAAAATATAAACTTTATATTATAATGTTTCATTATATATTATACTATTTCCATAAGTGAATTTGAACATTTCAAACTCTATTCAAGATATAATTACTTCAATACCCTTTAGGAGCTAGGAAAGGGACCTCGTGAACTTACAGATTAGAAGCACCAATGATATGAAATTAATTAGCTAAACTCATTAACTACATTAATTATTCATTAACTGTGGGTACACTTCACTAAAGACCCACAGCTAAAATCTTCTCATTGCAAACATATCTTTGTGTCCATGAATATAGAACAATAACAGTAAATTTTTCCTTCAGAGTGTTCGTAACATCAACTGGGTCAAAATTACCATTTTACCCCTGGGTTATTTTTTAATCCTTAAGTACCAATGCTCCTCTAATGAACAACCTATTTATGATCCAACAATTAAACAGAAACTCTTCTCGGGCCAGTGAAAGGGTAGGGCCCTCTGTTTAAGTCTAGTAAATATCACTTAAGGGAACACTCATCTATTTACCCTATAGTTGGGAAGAAGTGAAATCCATCTTGTATTATTATGTTCCCAACTCTCCACTCGATCTTGTCCCCAAAATGGTAGGCATATTGACTCGACGAATTGGCCACTCTCACCCATACAAATCAAAGGACAATCTCTCGTAAACAGAATTCATCATACACTCAGGATTAAGACTAAGTTTCTGAAGGAAATCACAAATAGAGATCTCCATGAGCAGCGGAAGTGGATCGTTCCAAATTCTATTTGAATGAACATAACGATTACAGTCTTAAACAGAAACATACATATTGTGCATCAATAGAAATTATAACATGCTACAACAGGATTTAAAGGATAGAGTATGACATACCTTTGAAGAACCATTCTTCAAGTATCACTCGATCAATATCCAATGATGCACTCGAACGCAACGATTGGAATAGCCAACAGCATGAACACGAACACAACGATCGTTTGAATGCTCCTCGAACCCAATCAAGTCCAACTCGATTCACGAACTGAGTAAGGACACCACCACAAGTGTTACCTTGATATTCTCGTTGTAAGAATCCATGAGTTGTGAGCTCTGTATGATCTTGGATTGAGGAAGACAGAAGGTAAACGATCGAGTAAGTAGGAGATAAGAACACTGTCTATTGCATAGACGATATATTCGATCGTTTAAATAATGGAAGCCTATCGCATAGACTTTGCTACTCGATCATGTAGCAACGATCAAAAGAGTAACTATCGTATAATGAACTCTTAAACGACCGTTTAGACTCTCAACGACTATCGCTTAGTAAATACTCTTTTTACTTGATAACATTTTCCGTGAGTTTTTCCGAGTGAATCAACTTCTAATTTTGGAAAACAATTTTCCTTTTTATCTCACGGTTACCATAAAACTTCCAATAACCTCACACTCAAACGGTTATTAGAGAAAAGGAATTAATTATCGTATAATTAATATATTATAAATAAATATGGTAACCAACTTATCATATTATATTAATAACCTATAGTTTTAATATTTCATCATATGAAACATATAAACCATAGTTATTTTTCTAATTTATGGTACTTAATATAAATCATAATTATATTAATTCCTCCATTTAATGTATCTAATACATCAGACCAATTATATCACATATAATTGAATTTCTTCTTGTTAATTTGAACACTTCAAATTAACCAAAAATCTAATTTTCAACTTGAACCCATTGCGCCTAACAAGGGGACCTCATGGACCTATAGCTTGAAGCTCCAACAGTACGTGAATAACTGACTAAACTCTTTAGTCACGAGTTCCACCATCTGTTAATTGTCGAACACTCTACTAAAGACCGACAACTACACTCTTCTCACTACAGATATATTTTTGTGTCCATATAATCAATCAACAGTGTGACAACCCTTCATAAATCGCTCGTAAGTATAGTTGGGTCAATTTACCATTTTGTCCCTATAGTTATATCTAACTCCTTAAGTACCACTGATCCCTCTAATGAACAATAAGCTATAGTCCTACTATGACTGAGTTCCTCTCTCTAAAGAGAGGGTGTGCCCACTATGTTCAAGACCCAGAATCAGCTCTTAAGGGAGCAATTTATCTACTTACCCCTGCTTTGGGGAATGAGTGAATTCCATATTGTGTAACTGAGTTCCCAACTCCCCAATTAGACAAATCCCCAAAAGAAGGTAGGTTGGTTGAGTTGAAAATCTGGTCATTCTCACTAATACTAATCAAAGGACCGCCCTCATAGGCAGGAGTTTTCAAAACACTCAGGATTAAGGTCATGTCATCTATGGTCCTTTTAGTGAAATGTAAGTCTCAATTATCAACAGCTTTATATAAAGAGACTAATCACCTCGTGGTCCAGTTTTATACAAACCCTTTATATAGGACACCCCCCGCTCGCATGTCTCCACATGAATGGTCAGGATCAGACCATATGTAGCACTTTACAACAGTTGTAAATATCTATAAAGTGGGTCGTATCTGTAGTGTCACCAGGATAAGGTATCCCTCCTTTATCCTTATACTAAGACTATTTAGATTATTACTTAAGGCATGATCCACTTGTATGTCTCATATACATGCTTAAATTACATGAAATAACCACGGATCTTAGTTTATTGGATATGAGTAAATGCAAATAAAATAATACTTATTTTATTAATAACAATGTATGTACATAAAGTTTACAAACTACGAGACCACCAAGGAAATTAGGATACCAATCCCAACAGTTTCTTAGGTCATCCTATTTAAATAGAAACTTAACTAGTCAACGAAGTTACATCTAATAGTTACTATTTCGCGGTTTGGTCTTATGCAAGCTCATTGCATAGGATACCCCCATTCACTTACAAGAACATTTTGGATCATTGCGTTTGTATTAAAAAAGTGGCTCGTATTAACAGTGTCATCAGGATAAGGTACCCATCTTTATCCCTATACTATAGACCCTTAAGTTGTATCTTGAACATTGATTTCTGTATGTCTCCACATACAGTTTAAGACTCATAAGACAACCTAAGATGTTAGTTTGGATTTAGGGTTTTTAAGTCAAAACAAATACAATACAATTAATAACACTTATTGAAATAACATCGATAATTATTTATTAGTGACAGTCAATTATTTACATTTTCTATTTACAAGTTTTAGGACATAAAACCCCAACACCATCATCATCCAAATTGACACATCATCCAAACTGACAATAGTTTGAAATCTAAAAATTGGATGCGATCGAAATTTCTTCACCTTAAAGCCATCATACTTAACGATCAACAACTACTAGACCTGCACTATAGATTTTATGTAGTGTTGTAAAACCTACATTTCCCAAAAACACAAGCATAACTAGTAACCAACATTAATTAGTCCACTAATTTACTCAACATAAAGTGAAAAATCAATACGTTGAGCTCTCTCCAAAATTCTCAAATCATATATTCAGTTGGATGACTTAGTCAACACAACATTTCAAAAATAAGTAAAGAACTAAATTCATTTATAAGGATCAATAAAATTGTGATCAAATTCTAGTTATGAAAGATTCATTCTAAAATTCAAGGTTTGAAATATAAGTAAAGCACATCCATTAATCATGTCCAAGCTAAACTGAAGACAAAATGAAACATAGAGATTAGGAGTGAAAAATCCTTCAATTAGTCAACAACATAAATGTATTAACAAAATACAAAATACCATCCGAAAAAATTGAATTTTATGGAACAAACCACCGATCAAATTATTTCAACATATTTGAATCAAATCAAGAAGATATCACTATTATCAACATCTAAATTGACAGTGACGATCAACCACAAGACCCAATATCATACTACAAAAATCACATATTCCAAAACTCTATCACAAACACATAAGACAATCAACATAAATCAATTTACTAATTTACTAATTATAAATGAAAATGCAATATGTTGAATTGTCTCACAAAATTTTTCAAATCATTTTGAAAGTTAGTGTATAATTTTTTGGGTCATTATTTTCTCAAATTATTCTCCTAAATATCTACTTTTCATCTTAATTTTTATTTTCAATTTGAAATGACAAATTTTCTAATTTCAAATATCCCTGCAATCTAAAAACTAGGAATCAAATATAATCTCTCTCAAAATTTCTTTCCAACTAATTTTATTCAATTTGGTGACTCATGATTATACCTTTCCATGAATTAGGCTATATTCTCTACTAGATCATC
>NC_052356.1:26789228-26808920 GCF_009727055.1 Benincasa hispida
ATCATCATTTACCTTCATAAAATAAATAAAAATAGGAGCTGATAACTATTCACACATGAAACTGCTACAGTAATTTGATCTTTTTTTTTTTTTTTTTTTTAAGATCTACCATTAATTCGACCACGACAATTTTAATAATTCCATCCTTTATTTTGAAACAAATGGCAGATAAATTTTTTTCAGAGGATCATCCATAAAAATGCTACAAAGAAAATAAAGTATAAAAGCATAGTAATAGCTAATTTAGGCTTCAAATTTTCATTTTCAATGGAACCCATTTGCAGAAAGGTGAATCACACAAAACTTAAATATCCAACACAAGGTAAGAACATATGGAACAAACTCTGAGAAAGTATTTAACAAAGTGGAGAGAGAGATTAAAGAAAAGGTACCTGTGCATCGATTTAATTTTAACTTTCCATATGATAAATTTCTTGATCTTTATTCCCTCGGATCATAGCACCATGAAGATTGGGCGAACAACTTCTCGGATTCAGATTGGACTAGACTACAAGCGAAGGAGATGTTTCAATTTTTGATAGATCTGAGAACTCTGCAGATTTGATCGACATTTGATAATGATTTCAAGTGAATTCTTGCTTTCAAATTGTTGGAACCGAATATCGATCGTTGTGCCGTGGATAAACTCATGTCTTTGAAAGCAAGATCAACACGACCTTGATGCTAAATCGTCAAAATCGGTTGCTCCTCAAGGTTAATACAACTCTCAATCTTTGACGTGCACTCGTCAGATGCCGGGTTGGAATCGATAAAAAATTGCTTAGGAAATAGTAGAGAGAAGAAGTAAAGGATGGAAATCTTGAAAGAAAAGAATGTCATTTTGATCTTGTAAAACTTTCTTATTTATAAAGATGAGGAAGAAGAAAATGATAAGAAAACGGCTAGTTCTTAAGGACTATAAATGGCTAGTTTCCAACGGCTATAAACAGCTAGTTTCCGACAATCATAAATGGCTAGTTTTTTCACTTTTATGTTTTCTATGGACCTTGGACCAAAGTCATTTCCAACGGTGTTTTGTGTAAAAAAATATCCCTAAGCTCTCAAAAGTTATAAACATACCCTTAAACTAAAAAAAAATATTTAAAAAAATGTCCTTACCGTTTAGTTTACGTACAAAAACCCTTAATACCCTCAAACTTTTCTATTTTCTCTCTCTCTTCGTCAATACCCTCTTACTCCTCATTTTTGTTGATTGTTTGACATTTATTTATCGAAAGAATAAATAAATAAGTAACAATGCTTCTTCAATTAAGGTAATATTACTATAACAAGAGGAGTAAAAATATTGGAAGCACCGAACGATCATAGGACTTAAAATGTTTTTATACGTCAATAGTTGGGTGTGTATTCATAGTCAAATTCTTCTTTATTTTTTTGGAATTATGTGATATTTTGTGGGATTTTGTGTTCTAACTATTGGAATTTGTGGCTTGACGTCTCATAAATAATTAGTTATTTAATTTAGTTATTAAGTATACATATTAAATTATCCATTATGGGAAAAATCCAAGATTATTGAATGTAATCGTTTGTAGTTGACATAAGAGTGAATTATGGGGTGGCTTATTCTACCGACACTATGAATATGACCCACTTTGTAATTATTACAAATAATTTGATAAAAACGTTCATGTGAATGGTGTGAAAAAATGTTTTCCCTCAAGTTTTTAGTGAGATTTAAGTATTATTATTTATTTTCTATGTACTACTTATAACTAGGGTTTCTAAAGTGAAAATATCATAAGATTAGAAGAAATGATGAGAGAATTTATCGGAAATTTGAAAAATCAACTGACCTCGAATGTTTTAATTAACAGTAGAATGATGATTAAGTTAAAACATGCATTAAGTTAGAAATTTTTAGGAAAGAAAGTTAAGAGGGAGAATGAAAAATACAATATATAAAATTAAAGGGTCATCCAAAGATATGAGAATATGAATATGCTTGAATCAAATATACAACTATTTCTTGAGCACAAGCTAATTTTATGTTTAGCCTCAATGAAAATATAAAATGAAGCACCTGACAGTAACTTATCTTCATTGAACAAGATCTATGAGCTTGCCTCTTTCATTTTGGAATAATGGAGGGATGGTACCACCCAATTTTTCTTAATGCTTTTTTCGAAAGTCTATAGACAGTTAGAATCAATAGGATTTTCGTAATTTTCTCTTCTTAAAAAATGAAAGGAACGATTTTAGATTTTTTCTCCTTCCTTCCACAAGAACCACAAGGAATGGGAGTTTAGTTTCCACTTGTTTTATATATGATCTTGTATTATTCATATGAATAAATTAGTGGATAAGAGTCTCGGCCATTTCTCAGTTCCAGTGTGGGGCTGACATTGACACTGAGAGACAAAAACTAAAAGAGCAAATGGGATTAGATACCCAATAGTCCCTAGAAGCTAAATTAAAAAATGGTATCTTGAGCAATTTTAATAATTGGGTTCATTGATATTTCTTAACAATATGGATATCATTTGAAAATGAATAGTTCGGATAAAATCGAACTTTTGATATTTATTTGAGATAGTAAAAATTAAACTACATTAGAAAGTACCCTTCTAATTAAAATATATACTTTTTCATTTCAACATAAAATTTGAAGCACGAATGAAAACTTTCAAATGATATTGGGAGTACATACTTTTTCAACTATATCTAATTTCATTATTATTTACATAAAATGTTTGGGTGAAAGTGATTTTTATAACTGATTCAATAAGCAAATCAATGTGAGACTTGACTAAATAGGAGTTGGAAACATAATCCTATCAAATGAAACTCATACCTTCCCTATTGAATAAATAAATGAACCATTTTCTTAGGTGTTGATTTTAAGATTTGAATAATGAGGCCCACCCTCTTATTGACTCGAGAGAGAATTTATTTATTATTGGATCAAGATCGTAAGCCGATTGTCCATTAGAAAAATTAGTGGTACATAAGATATCAGATTTAATTAATTATGAACAATGACTCGTGAACGATTGACTTGCATGTATTGATAATATACCCTTGGATACAACTTAAGCTTTGGTCTTTACTTTTTAAGTTTGTGCCAAGTCAGTAAGTCAAACGATGAAGGTGATCTACTGCGGAATATAAAATACTACGTGTTTTTATTTTTTTTTTGAGCAAATTGAAGAAACTAATCCTAGAGTATGATGGTAGTTACAATGATACCGTCAAACCTTTAATTGTAAAAGTTGAACCCTAAAATTTATGTAAATGTTAAAATTAGACCCACATTACACAATTGGGTAGACATTGGATCTCAAAACATTTAATGATAAAAATGAATCTTCAAACTTATACCAATGGTTGATATTCAGTTCTGAACTTACAAACTTGTAGGAAATTGACCTTTAAACATTTAGTTTTAAAAATTAAACTTTGATTCAATTAGATAAAAATAAAAAAATTAGATAAACTTTGAATACATCATATTGCCATGTTAATACGTAAGATTTAGTATTTTTCTCCTTAATTAAAATAGCTACAATTAAATATGTATAATATACATATCACCATTTATATAATTATAATAGCTTGGACGCAAAGTTAAAAGTTTAGAGATATTAATTAATAATAATTTAACCTTAATTTTAATTAATCAATTAATGTAGCCACGCTGGCGCCTATAAAAACCGCTGGAGCGTTGGCCGGAAAGTATGTCCGACGCTCCCTCTCTGAAATTCAACGGTCAACTCTCTCTCTCTCTCTCTGAAACTGAAACAAACTCCGTTTGAGAAAAATGAAGAAATTTTTAGGGCGTCGAAAGATTGAGATAAAAAAACTTGAGAAGAAGAGTACCCAACAAAGTTACCTTCTCGAAACGCCGCGTCGGACTTTTCAACAAGGCCGCCGAGCTGTCCATTCTCTGCGGTGCTGAGATCGCAATCCTCACTCTCACTCCCCACTCCAAAATCTATACATTCGCACATCCCAACGTTGACGCTCTCCTCGATCGGTTTCTCACCGGAAATTTTGTTTCGCCCAAGCCTCTGCCCGGATCGAATCGTGATTTCTCTGAAGCGGAAGCCGAATTTGAGATGGAGAAGAGGGGCGCGGCGGAGAGATTGAGAAATAGCGACCGATTTTTGTGGACGATCGTCTGGAATGTATGAGAATCGACGAGTTGAAGCGATTTCGTTCTTCATTGCTCCAACTAAGAGCAAATGTGGCCAAAGAGTGGAAAATTTTCAGGCCATGCAAATGGGAGATACTTCGGTAACTCCATCGATTGAACGCGCCGGAAACCTCCCATGGCCGCCCTCGTCGTCGACTCACCCTGCCGGAAACAACCAATGTCCGCCGTCGTCGTTTCACCTGGATGGAAATCACTCTGATGCGATGGATTGGGAACCGGAAATTTGGGGTTAGGGTTTTTCAAATTTCGTTTTAATTTCTTTTTTCCAATATATTATGGAAAATTGATATAAATAAATAGAGTAAATGTGAAGTGTGATTGTAAATCATTTAGAGCTTCATTCTTTAAATCTGACTCCAACTTTCAACCATTTTGCTACATTTCTTCATTTTTTTTATCAGATAAAAAAAATGTCATCTTTTTTTACTTTTACTTTTGTTTTATGTTAATTCATAAATTCAACATTTACCTTTTTATTCTTGATTTTTTTTTTTTTTTTTTTTTTATCGCTGTTCACTTTATTAATATTTATTAATTCATGTAAAAGAACTAATATGTAATAATTAAACTAGTTTTCACTTTTCCAGCCCTATCAATCTTAATTAAATATTTTCACATCATAATCATAATTATTTTAAATTAATTAATTGAAAGTTATCGTGGATAAAGTAAACAAACATTAACAAATAGCAAAAATTTAGAACTAGAAGTGTCAAATATTAAAATCTTAAAGAAAACGAAATTCCAAACACAATAGTAAAATTATAATATTTTCAAATTTAGAAATCAAATAAAAATTAGATTCAAAAGTTAGGAGTAAAATGCTTGAAAGCTACGGATCAAACTAGTATTTATTTTTCTTCCATATTTAGAAATTTCAATCCAACAATTCAATATTCTTATATTAAAAATATTATAGTAAATCTCTTTATATTTGAAATAAACAATTGACATTAATTAATTATACTTTCAACTAAATAACCCATTAATTAAAAACATCATGAAAATATATATTTTGAAACACTCTTTTTTATATTTAAACTAAATTATTTAGCTCTAAATTATGGTTTGGAGCTAGCTTTAGTTGTCGAATTTGAGTAACAACAGCATAAACGTAATTCTTAATACATTCCGAAGTTTGACTCCAATTACGTATTTATCCAGCTTACCAAACTTTTTTATTTTTTTTTCTGAAATCACTTTATATTAAAATTATTTGGACGAAACATTTAGTATTTTGTATCAAAAATATTCCTAAACTTTCAAAAGTTTCAAATGTATTTTAAAATTTAAATAAAAGTTTAAAATTTTTATTTTCGATAGTTTATGAACACCTCCTACTTGTCTATTCTTCCTATTTTTCCCCTCTTATTCAATACCCTCTTACTTCTCTTTTTTTTTTTCAATTGTTTGATATTTTTTTATCTAGAAAAATAAATAAATAAGTAAAATTGCCCTTCTCAAATAAAGTAACATGACTATAACAAGATGAATAAGAATATTGGAAGCACCAATGGATCTTAGGACTTAAATGTTTTAAAATGTTAGTAGTTGAGTATGTATTCATAACCAAATACTTCTTTATTTCTTTTATTCACTATTTATCGTTTTGGTAGATTTTAAGAAGAGATTTTGATTTTGGAGTTTTATGAGATTTTGTGGAGTTTTATTAATTGAACACATCTAATAATATAACAATCTTGAGTTATGTAATTACTTGATTATAGGGTTTTTTTGTACGGATTGCCTCATTTGGGAGGCCCAAATAAAAAATGACCACATAGAAAAAGTAATGGAAAGTGGTAGATTTCATCCATTTATGATTTTACCGCGTTGCCCCTGATGAGATGCACCCCACGCGCCTCCCTACTCGATCCTCAATGATTTGTCACTCAATCCTCATTTTCTCATCACACAATCCTCGATGTACAGTCACTCAATACCCAGATACATGGTCACTCGATACAACTACAATCAACACGTGTATGAGTATCATAGTCACGTCATACTCGATACTCGATTAATGTATACTCGATCATTTTGAACTTTTTGAATTCTTAACCCGTTTGAAGTCCATTATTTCACCACTTCAACTTATTCTTAGACTATTCTCTCTCGTTTTTGGATTTTATATCCCTCGATGATTGTACCTTTATACTCGAAACTCTCTCTTCTCTTTGTTTATATTTTAGCATCATTCCTCTCTTTGTTTGTTATATTTCGACATCATGTTCCTCAATATGCACTTGCATGTTCCTCGATACTCGATCGATATGATTTTTATTTCGATTTTCATATCTTGCATGTTTGGTTAGAGTACAAATTTTTTTTTGTTTCGGTTTTCATACTTTTGGTATTTCGGATCGTCTAGAGTTTAGGGTTTAAGTAGGATAAGTCATAAAGGTGGAAAATCAAACCGAGTGCTCAACAATTGACCATTTAGTCACATATAATGTAGCGAGTAAGGACACTATGTAACATGTATTGGGTATCGAGTATTGAGCAGTCGTGTATCGTGTATCGGGTATCAAGCAATCATGTATCGAGTATCGAGTATTGAACAGAATGCTTATTTTTTGGTATTTTTTCTTATTTTGTGCAATATGACTAGACAATTCAAGATTCCTGCCCATGATCATTTTCCAAGCCAAGCGACCAGCTATCTTCTCACACTTGGACAACTAACAAGATAGTGAAAGAGAAGCTCACTCCCACTCAACTTGCCTTCTTCAAGAAAACGGTATTTGGATGACTCGTGGACGTGGACATTTTCTTCAACAGTCCATTGGTCCACTACATTCTATTGAGGGAGGTTGTAGATGATAGGAAGGATGAAATGACCTTCGATTTGATTGGTACGATTGTAACATTCACCAAAGAAGACTTCCTATTGGTGACAGGATTGTGGCAGTCTGAAGGGAAACCATCGAAGGTTTCGCAACAGAAGTAAAGATCGTTCCCATTTTGTTTTCATGGAATTTCAGATTACAAAATGAAGATAGAGAGATTATGCATTAAGAAACTAAAATTACAACATGTTTTTTACAAAGAGAATTATGGAAGAATAATTATTTACCCTTGAAACCAAAAAAAATTCTTCGCATGATTCCCTCAATCCAGATAACAATCTTTTTAAAACCAAGACACCACCACTTGAGAACCATCTTTACTCTCTTGGATTGGGAATAATGCAGGAGTGGTGGGCTCTACACTTTTTGGAAGAAGGGAGAGAAGATGAGAGGGAAGATCTTTCTTTTTTTCTTAGAGAAAACTCTTTTCTATCAAAGATAGGAGGAAGAAGACAAATGAATGGTTCTCAAAACAACCCCCACAATGCACGTCTGTTTTGAGAGAAATTAGGAGGAAGGAGTTGTAACTCCCTCCCTTTAATTAAATTAAAATTAAAACTAATTTAATTTAACTAGTAATTATATATATATAATATGTTATATCAAATATAACACATAACCTATAGTTTTATAATGTATCAAATACAGTATAACATATAGTTTTATTTTCTCTCAACTATTTATGGTATTTAACATAAATCATATTTATATTAAATTTAATTATATGAATCTCATTCATATAATTAGTATTTGAATATTCAAATTGTAGGAATGTATCAGCAATAGCGGAAGCAACAAGGATCATTTAAGTACTCTAATTCATTAAGTTTGGCAAAATATAAAGCATGCTCTTGCAGCAAACAAGTGAGTTTCGTGACATACCTCTTGTAAAACTTCTTCAAAGCTTGTTCTCTAGCTGCAATCTTCTCCAAATCTTGTTGCAAACCACCTGAAGATCTTCCGCAGTATTCTCCAGGTGCTCTAGATTGAGTTGTGGGACTCAAAACAAGCTTGAATCAAGGGATGATGGAGAATTACTCACAACAACAATCTTAGTGAAGAACCTTTTTTTCAGCATGAATTTTCTTTAAACTTCTCTCTTGATTGCAGACCCGAAATTCACTTCAAACTCTTCAATATATTGCAGATCAACATGCAAGGAAGAGTGTTGCATGAGTTGCAACTCGTGTTTGGAGTAAGACAAGGCAATAAAGATGGTTTTTGTGTGAGCAAGTAGGAGATGGATAATGGAAAACATGGTTTTTCCATTTTGTGTTTTGTTTTTCTAATTTTCCAACTTTATCAAAAATCAAAGCTTAATTTTTAAAATGAATTTTGCTTTTAAAAACTGAAAAATAAAATTAATTTCATAAATTAATTTTAAAATAAAACTAAATTAATTTAATATCAAATATTAAATTATTTTTTACACACATCCATCTTTATAATTTAAATCATATTTAAATATAAATTCTCCTATTCCGTTTAATTCTCAAATTAAACATGTAATTATATCTCATATAATTACTAATTTCCTTAATTCTAATTTGCACGTTTCAAATTAACTTATCACGGTATTCTAAAGCTAGTCTATTATGAGCTAGTAAGGGGACCTCGCGGACCTACATATCATGAGCTCCAATGATCCGAGATTAATTGGCTAAACTCATTAGACCAGATTAATCCCCATTCATTAACTAATGGGTCACTTCACTAAAGCCCATAGTTGCACTCCCCTCACTGTAGATATATTATGACCACATGATTTAACCATAATCAATAAGTCGACCTTTCACAGGTTGTTCGTAATAATGGCTGGGTCAAATATTTGTTTTACGCCCGATATTACATCTTATTCCTCAAGTCCCTACTGATCCTCTAATGAACAACTTGTTTGTGGTCCAATCACTAAACTAAACTCTCTTAGCCTAGTGAGAGGGTGGGGCCTCTTATTCAAGACCTGGATTCAGTACTTGAGAGAACAATCTTTCTCCTATCCCTAAATTGGGTAGGCGTGAACTCCATCTTGCATCCTATGTCCCCAGCTATCTATTAGGTCTTACCCCTGAAATGGGAGTCTTATTGAGCCGGCGCTGTTGAGCCAACCCTCACCTATGCAAATTAAGGGTAATCCCGAATAAATAGGAATTCATAGTTAGCTCAGGATTAAGATTGAGTTACTTAGGTCATCTAGGTGAAATAGTCAATCTTATATAGTAAACAACGTTATAAAGTAAGAGTGGCTTATTTATTGGTCCGATTTTATGCAAACTCATTGTATAGGACGCCCCTACTCCTCATGCCATAACATGTACGAATTAGAATCACATCGTATGTAGCACTTTACAACTCTTTGTAACAACTATAGAGTAGACCGCATCCAATGGTATTACCAGAATAAGGTACCCAACCTTATTCATGTACTATAGATCATTTTGACTATTTACTCGAACCTGATCCACTCTTATGTCTCTACATAAAATTCAAATACTCATGCAATAGTCATGGGTCTTAGTTTATTGGATTTAGACTTTCGTACAATTTATGAAATCAATAATAAGTATATTGATTATAGAAAATGTTTATCATTTTACAAACTGCGAGTTTTAGGACATAAAACCCAACACAAATCCCTTCCAAAGTACTTTATTTTATAATGTATCTAATACATTATATTAATTATATCATATACAATTAATTTAAATAATTATATCATATATAATTAATTTCTCTCAATTAATGTGAACAATTCAAATTAATCCAAAATTAATTCTCCATTAAATCTCTGTTGAACTATGGAGAGGACTTTATAAATCTATAGATTGAAGCTCCAATGGTACTTGGATAATTAATTAAATTACCCAACTTCCATTAACTATCGATCATTCCACTAAGACTGATAGCTACAGTTGTAAACCCTGATTTATTATGCAATTCAGCATTAATTAATTTTGGACTATTTGGAGAAATTTAAATTTGAAATTTAAGTTTTTGGCTAAGTTAAATTAAATTTAATTATTTTAGAATTAATTGTGATTTAATTTGGCCTGCAAATGGAGATTGGATTATTTTATTATGATAATTCAATTTAGTTTGTGGATGAGAGATTTAAAATATAATTTTTGGAAAAAAAAGTTAGGGATATTGAGTTATTTGATGAGACTTTATTTGGATTTATTTTAAGAAGAGATTTTGAATTTAAAGGAATTTTGGATTTGAACCCCCCCTTGATTTCTTTTTCTTTGTCGAACCCTAGCCGCTGCCAGCATTCATTCGCCGCTCCTTCGCCCAGCCAGCCGACACCTCTACCCTGCCTGACGCCGCTCAATCGCTAGGGCCAAGCGTCACTGACCGATCTCCGTCGGTCACTGACTCTTCACACCAAGCCGTTGACCACCATTGGAGAACCCCAGCCACACACCGTCATTCACATGTCTTAGCCGCGCATGCCGACAGGTCTATTCGACCATCAAGTCAAAGCCCACCTCCACTGGTTCTCCGTTTCCATTGTCAACCTCCTCGCATTTGCCGTTCAGGTTGATGCCCACTGTCCGTGCCTATCTTGGTTTCACGAGCGTCGTCAAATCTGGTCCACAATGTCCTTTCTACCAACTTTAGACGTTTAATCAGTCGCCGTTTCTTGGGTCAGTTCATCGAATCTTGGGATTTAGTGGAGTTTTGGGTAAGTTTTTGCTTATGTTTGGTCAAAATCCTAGATTAGTTCTTGGGGAATAATATTTACCCATTCACTTTTGGTTAAAACCTTTTGATACCCTCTATGTTTGGATTCTTTTAGGATCAAGAATTTAAGGTTATTGAGGTGTTGTCCACCAATTTTAAGACCGGTCCCAACACAGTTTGGGTAAGTGATTGGGCCTTGGAACAGTAAATTTTGGTGAAATTTGGGTGATTGGGAATTTTGGCCTTATTTTGGAAATCCTAATTTTTTTTTTTTGGTTTATTACTTAGGACTTGTTCGTGACCTTTTGGGCAATTACAAGTTAAGGTTGTTTGAGCTCGTCTTGACTAAAACTTTAGGTAAGTGTCCTTCTACTGCTTTGCCTTGAACCAGTCGTCCCTACCACTTGGACTATTTACTTAAGATTACTTGGACTACTTACGTGAGATCACTTGAACTGGTTACTTAAGATTACTTGATTGTTCACTTGTGATTGCTTGACTGTTCTTGAGACTGTTTAGACTGATTTGACTGATTATTCTAGACTTTTTGGACTGATAATTTATGACTGATTGAACAGCATGACTTAATGGTATTGGCTGACTGGATTGAACTGTTTTGTATATGATGACTATAACATTGACTGATGTTATATATATGAAATTTTATCCTAAGATAAACGACTGTAAAATGTAATATAGGAGTTATATGAAAACTTATGCATGCTAAATTATAGGGTTTCCGTTAGCTTTTCTTATTTGGGCAGGTGTATATACATGACTGTATATGTGCACATTATGACTAATTCATATACCTTCGGGTTCATGTCTATGACTGATTTGTGGACCTTCGGGTTACACACTATGACTGATTCATGTTTCTTCGAGTTCATTTCTATGACTGATTTGTGGACCTTTGGGTTATACACTATGATCGATTCATGTACCTTCAGGTTCATGTCTATGACTCATTGGTGGACCTTCAGGTTACACACTATGACTGATGTGTGTTTCTTCGGGATCATTACGATTGATATGATGGGTGTACACCGATGCTTAGATAAACTAGCTAACAAGTAAACTAGAGGACCTAGTAGTGGGCCACTTATTGAGTATTTCATACTCACCCTTTCTTCTTTTATGTTTTTCTTTCAAGCAGTGACAGGAATGGACTGGCGAGGGATTGATGGGACCCACGATAGAGCCATATGGGGACATTTAAAGATGCTTTCGCACATGTTTTTTTTAAAATTTATTTAGATGTTTTTTACTTGAGATTGTAGACAGATGAAATGTTTTATTGTTTTATTTGAAATAATAATATTATTATTATTAAATGTTTTTTTTGGGGATCCCAATTAAATGTGTTGCTTATTCGGTTTATTTATCAAATTAATATTTCAGTTTTAAATAATCATTCGTGTTTTCGCTGAAGTTATGACGATCAAAATTTTGAATGAAAATGTGCATTATGTCGTAACGACCCTTGTCTGAGTACTCGAAAGGTTGGGTCATTCTAATTGGTATCAGAGCCTAAGTTTTAGGTTCTGAAGATTGACTTACGGTGTAAGTCTTGGTTTCGTCCCATATGGCTAACTACAGATCCCTCGTCCTCGCCAGATATGTTTCTAGTTAAGGTGTTCTAGAACTTGTATATGCATACATTGCCTGATTTCTCTAAGGTTGGTTTTAGACTATTTAATTTGACTGAGAAGTTAATAGAGGAATGGCTGTGAATGATAAGAAATGTCACCATGTCAAAGTGCATGTAGGGGTGGTCGAGGAGGAAGGACAGGTGGTAGGAGGGGTGGACGTGACTCCCCCATTGAGAATGTTGCGGATAATGAGGAACAGATATCGATACACCTACCTTCTGAGGCACCCGTTAGTTAGGCTGACCTTGTTGCAATGTTGGCTCAGTTGGAGGAAAGGTTTAAAAAGACAGTGGGGGAGGCGTTAGCTCGTCAAGAACTGCCTGAGGAGGTTCCTACTCCTCAAGACTCTACTCTCAAGCAGAATTTTTAGGATCGTCCATGGAAGCTAAGCATCTAAGGGATTTTCGAAACTATAATACTTGCATGTAAATGTTGGGATTGATGCCCTAAAGTCTCGTGTTTTGTAGTTTGTAAATAGTTTGTACGAACGCTTGTGATGTATAATATATGATATTTACTTCACATCTTGATTTTTCTTAGTTAAATGTTTTATTTACTTTACCACAAACCAATAAACCTAAAATCCCTGGTTATCTGTATGTAACTTAAGCATGTAGGTGGAGACATACAGGTGGATGATGTCTTAAGTGATAACCAAAATGGTTTATAGTATATGGATATAGGAGGGAAACCTTATCCTGGTAACGCTACGTATGCGGCCCACTTTGTGGAATGATCATAAATGTTATGACTTTTTACAGATGGTCTGATCCTGATCATTCGTGTAGGGGACATATGAGTGGGGGCGTCCTATACCAAGGTTTTTTATAAGACCTAATCATGAAGTGTTAACATCTCGTTATATAACACCGTTCATGACAGAGACATCACTTCACTAGGATGACCATAGGTAACATAACCTCAATCCTGAGTGAGTTAGGAACTCCTACCATTGAGGACGGTTCTTTGATTTGCATGGGTACGAGTGGCAAGGTCGCCGACTCAAACCTACAACTTTGAGGATTCGTTTGATTTGGGAGTTGGGAACTCAGTTACACAAGATGAAATTCACTCTTTCCCCGAAGTAGGGGCAAGTAGATAGATAGCTCCCTTAAGGGCTGATTCCAAGGCTTGAACGATATGGTGCCACACACCTTCTCTTGGCCTGAGAAGTGTTCACACATAGTTGGACTATGTTGTATTGTTCAGTAGAGGAATCGGTGGTACTTAAGGAGTGAGATGTAACTACAGGGGCAAAACGGTAAATTGGCCCAGCTGTACTTAGAGCATCTATGAAGGGTCATCATACTCATGATTGGTTATATCCGATGGACACAGAAATATATCTGTGGTAAGAAGAGTTCAGTTGTTGGTCTTTAGTGGAATGCCTGACAGTTAACGGATGGTGGATCTCGTGGCTAAAAAGTTTAGTTAGCTATTCACATACCATTGGAGCTTCGAGCCACAGGTCCATAAGGTTCCCTTGGTAGCATGGATAAAGTTGAGAATCAGTTTTTGGGTCAGTTTGAAATGTTCAAATTGACAAAAGGTAGTTCGATTATATATGATATAATTGAACTGATTAATTCTATATGATATAATTAACTAAATGTATGAGATACATTATTTTGGAGGAAATTGGATATAAATATGATTTATATCAAGTAGAGGATAAATTACTATAATAGATATATGATATCAAACTATAGGTTAAGAATATAATATGATTTTATTCATTATTTAATTAACTAGGCGATTATGAGATAATTGTCTGAAAATTTCTCCGGAATCGTGCGAAAGTGGGAAAATTGAATTCAGTTCTTATAACTAAAGAATAAAAATGAAAATTGGTTTCATTTTGTAAGAGAGGCAGAAATTCGCTCACAGTGTGAAAACTTTATGATCGCTTAGCGTTGAGAGACAATGTGATAGCGCCCATCGTCCTATACAATCGCACACCCGCGCACTAAGAGTTCGCACACGATTTCTAAATGATCGCTTAGCGCGCCGAGCATATCTAAACGATCACTTATTATTTGCTAGACGATCACTTAGTAAAACCTACACGATCGTGTACCTTTCTCTAAACGACAAGCACTCGATTATACGATAGTTATCTACTATCTCTCACTTGCTTGTTCGTTCTACACGATCGTCCTTTCTTTCTCCCTCTACCAATTCCATCAAAGTCCACTCTTTTATTCTCACTCCGAGAATACCAAGGGCTTCAAGTGGTGGTGGTGTCCCCAGTTGCTGTTGGTTCATGTATTGTCGATCGTGTAGACGACCGTGGTGTTGCTAGGTGACTATTTGCTAGGCGATAAGGAGCATAGAGGTGTTGCTTTCGTTGGACTGAGTTCGAGTGAAGATTGTTTTCAACTGGTATGTTTACTCAGTCTTTTGTATTTTATTTGTTAAGGCATGCCTATAATTTGCGTTACGATGCATATCTATTAGTTAGAATGTATGTATGGTAATTCGATCATAATGAAATTGGAAAGATCCACATGCGCTCATGGATACTCTTGTTTAAGAGTTATTTCAGTTTAATGGGTCATTAAAGGACCCTACTAGGGCAGAATTATGGTTGTCTTCCGTATGAAGTGCCCAGAAGGCCAGAAGGTACAGTGTGCGCTTTTCTTGCTTATAGATAATGATGCCATCTGGTGGCAGTCCGCTGAAAGAATGATTGGTGTTGAAGCTGGAGCAATAACTTAGGAGCAGTTCAAAGAACAATTTTATCTAAAGTACTTCTCCGCCTGTCTGAGGAATGCTCAAGAATAGGAGTTCTTATATCTGAAGCAAGGTCGGATGTTGGTCGAAAAGTATGATTGGTGTTGACAGGTTATCTCGTTTTGGTCCAGATTTAGTTGCCACGAAAGCTAAGAGGGCTGGCAGATACGCTTCCAATCTTAGGGTACTATGCTTTGGTGTTATTTGATTCTGGATCATCTCATTCTTTCATTTCATCATTGTTTGTAAAGTATGCTATGCTAGCTCTAGAGCCTTTGAATTATGTTTTATCAGTTTCCACTTCGTCTGGAGAAATTATGATAGCAAACAAAAAGATAAAATCATGTAAGTTAGAAATAGTGAACCATATCCTTGATGTAACTTTAATGATGTTGGACACGAAGGAAATCATATTTAAGATTTCCATGAGCAGCGAAAATAAGATTATTCCAAATCACAATCATGAATGAACAATAAAAATTACAGTCGTCTTCAAAACATACGGTTATGCAATTAATACAGAAATTACAGCATGAAAACTCAAATGAACAAAGAGCTCTATGAACATTTAAAGATGTGTCTCTACGCTCCTTTGCGCACGACTGCTCGAACAACGCAACCTCGAATGCTTGATCTACACGACCGCAACACAGCACAAATACTTCGCACTCGTCCTAACGATCACCTCGGCCACGAACTCCACAACAATAGCACGAACGGCCTCCATAGCACCTTGACAGTGTCAAGTTGAGTAAGACATCACCAAAAAGGCTACCTTGGTATTCTCGATGAGAATTCAGAAGGTGGGCTCTGTTTGGACTTGGATTGAGGTAGACGAAGAAGGAAACACCGATCGTGTACATGACTAGGCAAGTGGGAGATGGCGGAGACCTATCGTAAAGGTCGATGCCCAATGGTTTAACTAAAGCTATGCGATCGTTTAGCTTATCGTTTAGCTCGGTCTGTCGTCTACAGACACTACACGATCGTTTACTTTAGGCAAGCGATTGTTCTAGCAAAAGCTATTCGATCGTTTGATAAAATTGTACAATCATTTAACTTGCCACTGCACGATCGTTTAGCTCGCCCTAGCCGTTGTATACTAAATCTATATTTACTTGACGACTACCGTGAGATCCTTTTTTCCGAGAGAAATCTCCAAAAAAATTTATGAAAAACTTTGTAAAAACTTACTAAAATTAGGAAACCATTTTCCTTTTATCTCACGGTTACCATGAAAATCCAATAACCACCCAATCAATTGGTTATTAAAGAAAAAGAATTAATTATCCAATAATTAATATTATTATAAATATAAATGATAACCAACTTATCATACTATATTTATAACCTATAGTTTAAATATTTCATCTCATGAAACATATAAACCATAGTTCTTTTTCTATTCCATGATACTTAATGTATCTCAATCCTCTAGTCAATTTGAACATTTCAAATTTGAACATTTATATCATATATAATCAATTTGAACATTTCAAATTTACATCAATCCTCCACTAGAGGTATCTTATACATCATACCGATTATATCATATATAATCAAAATACCTCTAGTCAATTTGAACATTTCAAATCAACACCAAGAACGGATCCTCAACTGAATCCATTGAGCTACCAAGGGGACCTTATGGACCTGTAGCTCGAAGCTTCAACGGTACGTGAATAACTAACTAAATTCTTTAATCACGGGATCCACCATCCATTAACTGTCAGGAACTCCACTAAAGATCGATAGCTGAACTCTCCTTACCACAGATATATTATGTGTCCATTTTAACCAATCAGCAGTGCGAAAACCCTTCACAGATCGCTTGTAAGTAAAGCTGGACCAATAACCGTTATGCCCCTGTAGTTACATCTGTCTCCTTAAGTACCATTGATCCCTCTAATGAACATAAATCATAGTCTTACTATGACTGAGTCTTCTCTTCCAAAGAGAAGTTGTGGCCACTATGTTCAAGTCCCGGAATCAGCCCTTCAGGGAGCAATCTCTCTACTTATCCTTGCTTCGGGAAAGAAGTGAATTCCATTTTGTGGATTGAGTTCCCAACTCTCAGATCAGACAAGTCCCCAAAAAGTAGGCATGTTGAGTTGGCAATCTGGCCACTCTCACCCATACTAATCAAAGGACCGCTTTCAAAGGCAGGAGTTCCCAAAACACTTAGGATTGAGGTCATGTCACCTATGGTCGTTTAGGTGAGATGAAAGTCTCTAGTATCAATGGTGCTATATACAGATTCTAGTCATCTCATGGTCCATGTCTTATACAAACTCTTTGTATAGGACAGCCCCGCTCGCACGTCTTCACATGAATGGTCAAGATCTACCATCTGTAGTAGTTTACAACACTTGTAAACCTTTACAAAGCGGGTCTATCCGTAGTGTCAACAGGATCAGGTATCCCACCTTAATCCTTATACTACATACCTATTTAGGTTATCACTTAAGACATGATCCACTTGTATATCACATATACATGCTTAATTTCACATAGATAACCAAGGTGCTTTGTTTATTGGAGTAAAGTAAATGTTAGAATTGAATAACACTTATTTTATTCATTAAACAATGTGTATCTTTACAAAACAACGAGACTTCGAGAGAATTAGGACACCAATCCCAACAATCTCCCACTTGTTCTAATGACTCAGGAGACTAATGTACAATATACAATAAACTAGGGCATACCCCAGTATCATCTCCCACTTGCCCTAGACAAGCTGTCGCATATCTCGCAAACCCAGACTCTCCAGGTGACCCTCGAACACTTTAGCCGTGAGGACCTTTGTTAAGGGATCAACAACGTTTTGCTCCGATGCGATCTTCGTGACTATCACATCACCTCAGTGCACAATCTCCCTGATCAAATGATATTTTCGTTCTATGTGCTTACCCCGACGATGACTCAGAGGCTCCTTCAAATTTGCCACAGCCCCGCTGTTATCACAATATAGTGTGATAGGCAACTCCATATTTGGAACTACTTCCAAATCTAAAAAGAACTTCCTCAGCCAAACACCTCTTTAGCTGTTTCACAAGACGCTACGTATTCGGCTTCCATAGTGAAGTATGCGATGCATCCTTGCTTGATGCTTTGCCAGACTATTCAGAGTAAACACTGACCCCGATGTCGATTTATAAGAATCTCTATCGGTCTGAAAGTCAGAGTCTGTGTATCCTATAAGGATCAGATCCTTATCTTCATACACAAGCATGTAGTCCCTCGTTCTCCGAAGATATTTGAGGATCGTCTTGACCGTCGTCCAGTGATCAAATCCTGGATTGGACTGATACCGATTGACAATCCCTCCTGCATAGCAAATGTCGAGTCTGGTACACAACATTGCATACATCAAGCTTCCTACAGCAAAAGCATAGGGAGTCCGTCTCATCTTCTCAACTTCTTGAGCTGTCTTAGGACATTGATCCTTAGACAGAATGATTCCATGCCTGAAGGTAACAAATCCTTTTTGGAATCCTGCATCCTGTATCTAATCAACATTTGATCAATATACGATGCCTGAGATAGGGCTAACCGTTTGTTCTTGCAATTTCGAATAATCTGGATCCCTAGAACATACTATGCCTCACACAAATCTTTCATTTGGAACTGGACAGCTAGCCAACCTTTAATGTCAGTCAGATACCCTACATCATTCCCAATGAGTAGGATATCATCCACATACAGTACTAAGAAAGCTATTGAGCTGTTGATGATCTTCTTGTAAACACAAGGCTCATCAACATTCTGGTCAATGCCAAATGATTTGAAAGCAGTGTAAAATCTGATATTCCATGATCTAGATGTTTGTTTTAGTCCATAAATGGACCTATTAAGCTTGCAAACTCTTTGCTCTTGATCAGGAACGATGAACCCCTCTAGTTGAGTCATATAGATGGTCTTCTCAAGATTAACATTAAGAAAGACAGTTTTGACGTCCATTTGCCAATTTCATAATCATAAATGTGGCTATGGACATGAGAATCCTGATAGAATTAAGTATGACAACAGGTGAGAAAGTTTCCTCATAGTAAACTCTCTCAACCTGGGTATAACCCTTTACCATGAGTCTAGCATTAAAGGATTGCACCTTTCCATCTACACCTCTCTTTCACTTAAAGATTCACTTCCACCCAATAGGTCTTACCCCATCAGGTGGATCAACTGATGGAATACGAGACATACACAGTGGAATTGGGACCTAATTACACTCTAATTGCTTCTAAATTAAAGGATAATAGCATGCAATTTGAAGGAAAAACAGTGAATTAAAAGTGTAGAGATGCTACCTTTGAAGCTCCTGAAAGCCGCTTCTCCTCATTGAATCTCGACCCAAACTCTTTTGGACCACCACTAGAGTTGACCTACTATCCTTTGGACTCAGAACCGAGTTGTGGGACCTGGTGGATTAAGAGAACCGAGAGAGAGAAAAGAGATGAAAATAAGGAATGGAATTTTGAGTAGGTTTGGGTGTTTCCTTTTTTCTTCACAAAGTTGTAATTTTCCAGCCCAAATATCAAAAAACTAATTTTCAAAATGGAAAAAGTCTTTTAACTAAATTGAAAAGCCCAATTAATAG
>NC_052356.1:26813791-26815409 GCF_009727055.1 Benincasa hispida
GTTGAAAAACAACTTCAAGTCTCCCACTGCTTCGGCCGAGACAACCTCTCCTGTTCCAACCTTGAGGGTGATCTCGCCTTCTTTAATCTTTTTCTAGGAACTAGTTTCCTGAAAAGAAAAGCAAATATGTGTAGTGGCTCCTGAATCTAATATCCAGGTTGAGGTATCATCCTTCACTAAACATGTCTCAACAACTAGTAAATCATATTTACCTTGTGCTTCTTTCGAGGCAGGGGCCTGAGGACATTTCTTAGTTAAGACAAATCTCAAGTCATCTATTACTAGTGTTGAATTCATATTTTTTTTCCATGTTGAGTAATTATCGCCGTTTAGTTTCTCAGAAGCTAAGGGTTGATCTAAAGAGCTAGTCATGCTGAAAAGAAAAACATATCATTTTTAGTAAAAACATTAATCTATTAAATCCAATCAAGTTTAGCAAAAAAAAAACTAATAATGTACCCTTCATTATTATATTTTGCAACGTTATTTCAATAGTTTAGAATAACCTCTATCGAGGGGTGATCGACTATTCCTCCGTTGAACCAAGACTATCTTGACTAGATACTATCACCAGAATAACTCTTATTCCTATAGTAACTCAGTTATCACTACTTTGGTCAAGAATTTACTAACACTTAGTAATTCTCGTAAGTGTGACCCTCCATTTTTAGACTTCAAAGATCGGAATCATTATGCTCCCGAAGTTGGAAAGACAAGAATGAAAACGGACCTGAGAGACCCTATCTATTTCTAGAGTTCGCGGAGTTCTGAATCCTATAGTACAACCCTCCGATTGGTAAGGTCGCTCCAGGGTAGACATGCAGGCGCATTATAGGAATCTCATGGTGCGACCTAATGGAAGAGACCGTAGGATGTGTTGACACACTTCCTTCTCCCACTTACTATGAATAACTTCCTCTATTCACCTTGGTATTGACTCATGCAAACACTCTTCGAATGGAGTCCGCTCCCAGGGCGGCCCAAAGCCAAGCATGAACCTCACAGTGTAAACTCTTAGGGACGCTAGAGCTAAAAGTACATTACTTCTCTCCAACTGAAGTGTTCTAGACGGTTAGGGTATAAAATACTTAGCGATAAATTTCGGCTAATTAAACATATCCTAAGTCTAGGTGATTCATCTGAGTATAACTTTTATACTGGATTTTTAACCTACAATGTCTAGGTGATAAACAAATTTTATTACCTCACACCGCTCACGCATACTCATAAAACCGGTCTAACCTAACTCAGACGCCGGCTCGATCTCCAGGTAGTAGGTGTTCTGTGAACCGTCAACTTAAAAACCTTCAACCTTTGTCATCTTATCTGATTTTTTGCCAAGATCTTGCCGGGTGAGTTTTCTTGTAACTTCGGTTTTACAAGATATCGACCTATTTTCTATGAAAATTAGGATTGTTCGATTGTTAACCCTAAATGAGCATGCATCTTAACTTTGTTATAGATTTTAGAAGTCTAGGTTATTTTATAACAATTATAAAATAAATTATAATAATTCTAACCCTAGAGCATTCATCTATAACATGCTTCCTTCAATCAAACATGCTTTAATATAACACTTATATTAAAACTAAGCATGCATAGTATCTATTTTATAACA
>NC_052356.1:26815434-26905724 GCF_009727055.1 Benincasa hispida
GGCAGCTGAACTCTCGGAGTCGTGTGGCCGATAAACGGGTCTTTGTAAGCTTTTTTTTTCTCCCATTTTTGCTGCTTTCTCTCTCCCGGAATCAAACAATTACAGCCTAGAATTTCAACTCTAATGACTCCAAACAATTTATAGACCCTTTTCATTTCATAATGCTCATAAACAAGTAAGTAATTACAAATTTTCATAAGAAATAAAAGAGAAAAAATCGCCAAAATATAATAAATCCACTTTAGTTCCCATTATCATTCATCAACACTTGAATAGATATGGAAAAAAACAAACCTCACACAAAGCAATTTGGAGAGTAGTAATTCTGCCATGCTCTATACACATAGATAGGAATACGAGACATACGCAGCAGAATTGGGGAACCAACTACACTCTAATTGCTTCTAAATTAAAGGATAATAGCATTGCAATTTGATAGAAAAAAATGTGAATTAAAGTGTAGACATGCTCCCTTTGAAGCTTCCCCGAAAGCCGCTTCTCCTCTTGCTTTTCTCGACCAACTCTTTTTTGGACCACTACTTAGAGTTTGACACTATCCTCTGGACTCAGAACTGAGTGTGATGGACCTGGGTGGAATTTAAAGAGAACGAAGAGAGAGAAAGAGATGAAAAATTAAAGGGAATGGAATTTGAGTAGGTTGGAGTGTTTTCCTTTTTTTCTTCACAAAGTTGTAATCCACCCAAATATCAAAAAAAGCTAATTTCAAAATGGCAAAGAGTCTTTTAACTAAATTTGAAAAGCCCAATTTATAGAAAAAAGGCATGCAACAATGCATTAAAAAAACTTCACAAAAACAACACCTAGAAATCCACTCACTTAGTGGCTTAATGTCTCCACTATAAGCCAAAACCTAGCCCACTATTTATTAGTGGAATTATCCAACAAAAGTTTGGATTTCACCACTAACTATATTGTCAAAGGGCAAAATAGTTATTTTGGTAAAAGTCAAACTTTGGCCAAAAAAGTCAACATTTTGACTTTTTATGATTTTTTTCCGTTGTTGACTAATTTTGACTCCTGAGCATGAATCCACATTCATTTCTCGAAATTCAAATCATTATTTGAATATAAGGTTGGTCAAAGTTTTGACTTTTCAAAGTCGAAAGTCAACTCTTTGACTTTTACAACTTTGACCATTTCCATCATTTTCGAGCTTCCGAATATGAACGTATTCATATTCTTGATATTTAAATCACATTTAAATATTAAAGCTGTATCTCTAAGCTAAAAAAAATCCGACCACTATATCACATATACTTGCGGTTTCTCTCTCTCTACCTAATTCGAACTATTCAAATTATTCTATCATACTATTCTAAGTTTATTCCATATGAGCTAGTAGGGAAACCTAATGGACCTATAGATCATGGGCTCCAACGATCCAAGATTAGCTAGCTAAATCTTTAGACGGAGCTAATCAACATTCGTTAACTAACGGGTCATTCCACTAAAGTCCCGTAGTTGCACTCCCCTCACTATAAATATATTTGTGTCCATTTGATATAACCATGATGAGTAAGTGAACCTTCATAAGTTGTTCGTAATCTTGGCTGGTTTTACCCCCAAGACTACATCTTGTTCCTTAAGTTCCACTGATTCTCTAATGAACAATTGGTTTATGGTCCAACCAATAAACCAAATCCCTCTCGGGCCAAGGAGAGGGTGGTTCAAGACCTGGATTCAGTACTAAAGGGAACAACCTATCTACTATCCCTATAATGGGTAGGAGTGAATTTCGTCTTGCACCCTATGTTCCAAGCTATCCACCCGATCTTACCCCTGAAATGGGAGGCTTATTGGGCCAGCGATATTGAGCTGCCTTCACCTATGCAGATCTAAGAATAATTTCGAGTGAACAAGAGTTCATAGTTAGCTCAGGATTAAGATTAAGTTACTTAGGTCATCAATTAACGAAATAGTCAGTTTTATACATAAAACGGCATTTAGAATGTAAAAAGTGACTATTTCATGGTTCAGTCTTATGTAAACTCTTTACATAGGATACCCCCACTCACATATCTCTATATGAACGATTCAGGATCACATCGTTTGTACTATCTACAAAGTGGGTCACATCCATAGTGTCCCCAAAATAAGGCGCCCAACCTTATTCATATACTATAGACCATTTTGGCTATATATTTGAACTTGATCCACATTTATGTCACTGCATAAAGTTCAAATTACATTAAATAGCCTCAGAACCTTAGTTTATTAGATTCAAGATTACAATTTCAATAACAACTTTATCGAAAAACAAAATAGAATATATTTATTAATTTACAAACTACGAGTTTTAGGACATAAAATCCAACATCAACAAGCTCCTAGATGTAATTGTAGTACATAAACTCCATTTTCTGGTTCATGGCCTTAACCCATTCATCTTTGTCAACATCCTCCATTGCTTTCTTAAAAGACAACGGATCCTCAACACGATCATTCGTAATGACATTTTAGCCTTCAATCAAACCCATGTAGCGATCCGGAGGATTCATAACCCTCCCACTACGTCGAGGCAGTCTCAACTCTTGAGCTGGTTGACTAGACGTCCCGACCTCAACAAATCTTGTTGATCTGTCGGTCTATTTAACAACTCTTATTAAACCCTTAGCAATCTCAATCTCACTTGAGATCTCACGTAAAACGAGCTTACTTCATGGCTTATGATCCCTCATGTGATCTTCTTCTAAGAAGATAGAATTTGTGGAAACAAACACTTTGTTCTCACTCGGATCATAGAAGTATCCTCCTCTCGTTTCCTTGGGGTAGACTACAAAGAGGCAAACCTTTGAACGCGGTTCCAACTTCTTTGGGTTAGTCGTTAGCACATGTGGCGGACAACCTCAAATCCTGAAGTAGCATAAACTACCTTTACGGCCTTTTCATAACTAAAAAGGTGTTTCAGAAACACTCTTCGAGTGAACGTTGTTCAGGATATAACATGCAGTCTGCACTGCATAACCCCAAAACGAGTCTGGAAGATGAGCATAACTCATCATAGACTGAACCATGTCCAATAAGGTTCTGTTTCTCCTTTCTGATACACCATTCTTTTGAGGGGTACCAGGGGCCGAGAGTTGGGACGCAATCCTATGTTCTAGCATATAGTTCTGGAATTGGAGGTCCATATAATCTCCACCACAATCAGATCATAGTATTTTTATCTTCTTACCTAATAAGTTTTCAACTTTAGCCTTATGCTCCTTGAACTTGTCAAGGGCTTCAAACTTACGTTGCATTAGGAAGAGATACCCAAACCTTGAATAATCATCTATGAAAGAGATGAAATATTCATACCCACCTCGAGCTCTAAAATTCATCGGACCACAAAGGTCTGAATGTACAAGTTCCAAGGCTTCCTTGGCTCTGTAACCTTTTCTAGTAAAAGTCGTTTGGTAATCTTGCCTTTGAGGCATGATTCACATACTGGCAAGGAGTTTTCTTCTAAACTCTTTAGAAGTCCACTTTGCACCAACTTCTCAATCCTATTTGAGGTTGATGTTATTTGGGTTGATGCCCTAAAGTCTCGTGTCCTGTAGTTTGTAAACAATATATTTGAACACCGGTGATTGTTAATATATGATATTTACTTCACATCTTGTTGTTTTGCTCATTTATGTGTTTTATTTGCTTTTACCACAAACCAATAAACATAAAATCCCTAGTTATTCTATATGTGACTCAAGCATGTATGTGTGGTGACATACAAGTGGATCATGTCTTGAGTGATAACCAAAATGATCTGTAGTATATGGATATAGGAGGGAAAACTTATATTGGTAATGCTACGGACACGGCCCACTTTGTGGAATGGTCATAAGTGTTGTTACTTGCCATAGATGAATTGATACTGATCATTCATATTGGGGAACATGCGGAGGCGGTAAGTGCTCCATATACAAAGAGTTTGTTATAAGACCTGACCACGAAGTGTCTAATGTCTCGTATATATAACACCGTTCATGACGGAGACTCACTTCACTAGGATGACCAATAGGTAATATGACCTTAATCCTAAGTGAGTTGGTAACTCCTGCTATTGAGGGCAGTCCATTGATTTGTATGGGTGCGAGTGGCCATGTCGCCGATTGAAACCTACCATTTTAGGGATACGTCTCATTTGGGAGCTGGAACTCAATTACATAAGATGGAATTCAACTCCTTCCCTGAGGTAGGGGTAAGTAGATAGATGGCTCCTTAAGAGGTTGATTTCCGGGGCTTGAACGATGTGGCGCCACACACCTTCTCATGGCCCAAGAGGTGTTCACACATAGTTGGACTATGTTGTACTGTTCATTAGAGGAATCAGTGGTACTTAAGGAGTGAGATGTAACTATAGGGGCAAAACGGTAAATTAGCCCAGCCGTACTTACGAGCATCTGTGAAGGGTCATTGTACTCATGATTGGTTATATCCAATGGACACAGAAATAAATCTGTGGTTAGAAGAGTTCAGCTGTTGGTCTTTAGTGGAATCACTGACAATTAACGGATGGTGAATCTCGTGGCTAAAGAGTTTAGTTAGCTATTCACGTACCGTTAGAGCTTTAAGTCATAGGTCCATTAGGTCACCGCGTAGCTTGGATAATGTCGAGAACCAGTGTTTGGGTTAAGTTGAAATGTTCAAATTGACAAAAGGAAGTACAATTATATATGATATAATTGGCTAAATGTATGAGATACATTATGATATAATTGGCTAAATTTATGAGATACATTATTTTAGAGGAAATTAGATATAAAAATGATTTATATCAAGTAGAGGAAAAATACTATAGTAGATATATGATATCAAATTATAGGATATAAATATAATATGATTATATTTATTAAATAAATGAATTGATTAATTATTTAATAATTAACCAATTTTTTCATGTATGAACGTGGGAACGTGGGCCGCGAAGGTTAAGGTAACCGCGGGTTGAAATTTGAAAATCGTTTTCATTTTTTAGAATCATTCATTCGTGCTATTCGATAGCCCGCACCCTAAAAGAAACCGTCAGTGATCGATCGTCGAGAGCCAATATGATAGATTCTCTTTCGTCTAAATGATCATCTGGTTCACACGTTCCCTAAACGATAGTATATCAATTTCTTAAACGATCGTCCAGTTTTTTTAAAACGATCGTGTAGTTCTGCTATACGATAAGCGTCCCCGCTATAAGATAGCAGAGTTCTTCTTGTACGCGCTTGTCGTCTACACGATACCTTTCCTCCGTCCTTTACCAAACTCACCAGAGCCCACACTTTAGGTTTTTTTACGCCGAGGATATCTGGGTTTCCTTGGTGGTGAAGTCGTCCCCGAATCCTTGTTCCTGTACGTTCAGATCGTGCAGTAGCAGTCAAGAGACTCGCCGAGTGTTGGTAGATCGGTGGAGTTTTCTGCTGCTATGGGTTCACATAAACAAAGATCGTCTTCCTCTGGTATGAACCCCTTTCTCTACGTTTTATCGTATTCTGAGCATGTTGTTATTAAGTTTAATATGCATAACTGTTAATATAAAATGTATATTGTTTATATTCCGGTCACTGTGAAATCGGAGCGATCTAAGCCCACTCATGGAACTCTCGTTTTGAGATCCTTTAGATGTGACCTAACCTAAGATGCCAAAGATGGGTGTTTTCCTTTGGAGGAACCTTTGGTCTTTTTGCTGTTGTTTCCGTACTGAACATTTTAGTGTTAAACAAGGCTTTTATTACTAACGACCTTAGTACATATAATTTATTTTCCATGGAACCATAACCAATCTCCATTCCATTCTTGAAAATAAACACTTTATTCTCAGAAAAGGAGAGGGTATAGCCTTGTTCAATGAGACAAGAAACCGAGATTAAGTTCCTTTTAATATAAAGAACTACAAAAACATTATCCAGTAACAGATAATGTTTCTTGTCAACAAATAACTTCAGCCTCCCTACAGCAATAGCTGAAACAATCTCACCAGTTCCGACTCGAAGAGTCATCTCTCCCTATGGCAACGTTTGCCAGGAACTGAATCCTTGATAAGAGGAACTGACATGATTGGTAGCACTTGAATCGAGGATCCAGGCAGAATCATCATTCTCTACCAGACATATCTCCAAGACTAATAAATCATATTTACTGTCTTGTCTCATCTTTTGGAGAGTAGTGGGATGGAGGTCGTTTGCGACGAAATTCGTTTCACACGATTCTTTCCACTGTAAGTAATCAGCCATTTTTAAAAGCTTTAGATGTAAATACTAACGAGTTGCTAAAAAGAAAAACACATTGAACTACGTTAGGTTTTAAGCAAATAACCGTTGTAAAACAAAAGAACGTCCAATAAGGTTTTAGCAAAACTAACATGAACCTTGTGTGATTTTTAGTTTCACAATGACGCTTCAAAGGTTTAGGACAAAAGTCATCGAAGAGAAATCAGTTATCCCTACTCTGAATTGAGAAGTTCTAAACCAGTCATTAATACCAGAACAACTCTTGCTCCTATAAGGACTAGCCATCATTGATTTGGCCAAGAGATCATTAACATACTTAATAATCTCTCGTAAGTGTGACCCGCCATTTTAAGCCCTAGAGGTCCGTCCCAAAAGGCCAATTCGAGGGAAAAAATCCGATTGGGGCAAAACCTAAAGTGATACTATCCATTTCATGAGTTCACCTTAATATTGACCAACTGCACAAAACCCATCCGAAGGGGGATGCACCAAAGGCGACACGAGGGAGTATAGAATGATCTCATGGTGTGAACCAATGACAGAGACCATAGGACGTGTTGACACACACCCTTCACCTACTTATTCTTAAAACTCTCTCCATCCACCTTGATATTGACTCATGCAAACACCATCGAAGGGGGATGCATCCTGGTCACCACGAGGCCAGGCATGAATCTCACGGTGTGAACATACAGGGAGAAACGTGAGTGGAATCATAGACATATCTGATGCGGCTCTTCCTCCACTGAGTATTTTATAACCTAGGGTTTAGCTTACTTAGAAAAAGCACGACTAAGGATTTTAACTAAGTGACTTTTAGGTTTTCCCAAGAGTAACTTTTACCTTGGATAGTGAAACAACTTTTGATCATCATCCATTAAGCTCTTTAATGGAGTCTTTGACCAAAACATCACATGCTTGTTGAAAATCTATCTAATTCACCTTTTCAGGTAGGGGTGTTACATTTCCATCAACTTAAGAACCCCAGCATAGCCAGAACCTGCCTTAGACAAAAGGTCCCTTATAGATAGGTTTACAAAAAATTTAATCTTTTATTCAACCAATTTAATCCTATTAAACTGATTTTAAAAGATTAATCTAGGTTACTAAACTTTTTAGAACCACTTGAACTTAGGTCTATCTCAATCCAATTTTAAAACTCTTTTAAAAAACTTGAGTTCACCCAAAGTCCGCATGCAACTCTGAATTATTGATTTTAGATCTAATTTCCTTTATAACAATTATAAACGGAAACAACCACCACAATGTGAAGCAAACAGATGCAAGGCATTCATAACGATTATAAACAGCCTAAGTATCATGCTCAATGCATTGTTCATTCATTGCTACTTCTTTTATATAACACTTATACAAAACAGCAATTAAACAAGCAAAACATGCTTTCGTTCACCCTTAGACTATAACACTTATAATAAAAGGAAGATGCATGATAATGCTCACTGCATGCAAAATATAACTCTTATATTCATGATGCATGTGCATGCTTTCAAGTAATTTCTTCATGCAATATTATAACATTTATAATACATGATGCATGAATAATTGCACAACCTAAGGTGGGTTTTAACTATATGACAAACACTTTGACATATAAGTACCATATATCACATGTATAAACATCTAAAGTTGATGAACCTGGTAAAATTGCCTTAAAATCACAAAAATAAAGCCAACTATTACAAAGACAAGGAGTCTCCGGTTGGCAAACCGGGTCTTGAACCGCTCGGGCAAAGCATCACTTCTCCAACCATCGTGTACTAAACACCCTACAGTCGTCTACACGATAAAACAAATGCTTTGCTCCATCGCTTACTAGCGCTCCCAAAGTTAAATGATCATTTAGTATTTACTACGCGATCGTTCAGAAAATCTAAACGATCGTTTAGCTATTAACATGATCAAGTACCTTTACTAAGCGATGAAGTTTGAACTACACGATCGCTTAGCGCGCTCCGCACAACGCCTGCCTTCCACGATCATCTAAATAACGCTATGTAAAATGGTAAACAATTTACCCCATNCACGATCGCTTAGCGCGCTCCGCACAACGCCTGCCCTACGCGATCGGGCAACTAACGCTATGTAAAATGGTAAACAATTTACCCCATCACTTAGCATTAGCTAAACGATCGTTTAGAAGATACAATACGATCGTATAGAAAAATCTAAATAATCATTTAGTTAAATCCCAACGATCGTTTACTTGATGCTACATGATCTGATCAATGCATGGTCTTCTTCTTCGTTGAGAACCGCATCGCCATGCGTCGAAGCTTCATCACGAACGACTCGACGAACTCAAACTCTTTGAATTATAGACTCGATTGCAAAGTTAATTTCGCCCAAAAACACAAGGGCCTTTACAAACAACACTTTGTAATACCAAAAGCTTTAACAAAAAGGCAATTTAAACCCAAAACATTCATCAACGCAACCACAGATGCAGAAAAGATTAACCACAAATGCAGAAACCCACCGCGACTGTAAAATGCGTTCAATTCAGAGTTGTAATTTGGAAAATCAGAGAACCTGGCTCTAATACCAATTGAAGGAAATCAGATTCGAGATTTCCATGAGCAGTAGAATAAGATTATTCCAAATCACAATCATGAATGAATAATACAAATTACAGTCGTCTTCAAAACATGTAGTTATGAAATTAATACATAAATTATAGCATGAAAACTCAAATGAACAAAGAGAATACTCTACGAATATTTGAAGATGTGTCTCCATGCTCCTTTGCGCATGACCGTTTGAACAACAACAACCTTGAACGCTCGATCTACACGACCGTAGCACAGCACGAACATTTCGCACTCGTCCTCAACAATCGACTCAGCCATGAACTCCACGGCAACAACACGAACAGCCTCCACAGCAGCTCGACGGTGTCGAGTTGAGTAAGACACCACCAACAAGGCTACCTTGGTATTCTCGATGTGAGAATCCAAAGGGTGGGCTCTGTTCAGACTTGGATTGAGACAGACGAATGAGGAAACACCGATCGTGTACACGACTGGGAAAGTGGGAGATGGCAGAGACCTATCGTATAGGTCGATGCCCAATCATTTAGCTAAAGCTATGCGACCGTCTAGCAAAAGCTATGCATTTGTTTAGCTCATCATTTAGCTCGGTCTGTCGCCTATAGACACTATATGATAGTTTACTTTGGGCAAGCGATCATCTAGCAAAAGCTACGTGATCATTTGATAAATACTGTATGATCGTTTAACTCACCCTAGCCGTTGTTTACTAAATCTATATTTACTTGACGACTACCGTGAGATCCTTTTTTCCGAGAGAAATCTCAAAATCTTTTTATGAAAAACTTTGTAAAAACTTACTAAAATTAGGAAAACCATTTTTATTTTATCTCATGGTTACCATGAAAATCCAATAACCACCCACTCAATTGGTTATTAAAGAAAAAGAATTAATTATCCAATAATTAATATTATTATAAATATAAATGATAACCAACTTATCATACTATATTTATAACCTATAGTTTTAATATTTCATCTCATGAAACATATAAACCATAGTTCTTTTTCTATTCCATGGTACTTAATGTAAATCTCATTTACATCAATCCTCCACTAAATGTATCTCATACATCATACCGATTATATAATACATAATCAAAATACATCTAGTCAATTTGAAAATTTCAAATCAACACCAAGAACTGATCTTCAACTAAATCCATTGAGCTACCAAGGGGACCTTATGGACCCGTAGCTCGAAGCTCCAACGGTATATGAATAACTGACTAAACTCTTTAGTCACAGGATCCACCATCCGTTAACTGCCAGGTACTCCACTAAAGACCGATAGCTGAACTCTCCTTACCATAGATATATTATGTGTCCATCTTAACCAATTAACAGTGCGACAACCCTTCACATATCGCTCTAAGTATAGCTGGGTCAATAACCATTATGCCCCTGTAGTTACATTTGTCTCCTTAAATACCATTAATCTCTCTAATGAACATAAGTCATAGTCTTACTATGACTGAGTCTTCTCTTCCAAAGAGAAGTTATGGCCAGTATGTTCAAGCCTCAGAATCAGCCCTTAAGGGAACAATCTCTCTACTTATCCCTGCTTTGGGAAAGGAGTGAATTCCATCTTGTGGATTGAGTTCCCAGCTCCCAGATCAGATAAGTCCCCAAAAAGGTAGGCATGTTGAGTTGACAATCTAGCCACTCTCACCCATACTAATTAAAGGACCGCCCTCAAAGGCAGGAGTTTCCAACAGGATTGAGGTCATGTTACCTATGGTCGTTTAGGTGAGATGTAAGTCTCTAGTATCAACGACATTATATACAGATTCTAGTCATCTCATGGTCCATGTCTTATACAAACTCTTTGTATAGGACACCCCCGCTCGTTCGTCTCCACATGAATGATCAGGATCTACCATCTGTAGTAGTTTACAACACTTGCAAACCTCTACAAAGCGGGTCGTATCCATAGTGTCACCAGGATCAGGTATCCCACCTTAATCCTTATACTACAAACCTATTTAGGTTATCACTTAAGGCATGATCTACTTGTATATCACATATACATGCTTAAGTTCACATACGATAACCAAGGAGCTTTGTTTGTTGGTGTAGAGTAAATGCCAGAATTGAATAACACTTATTTTATTCATTAAACAATGTGTATCTTTACAAAACAACGAGAATTTGAAGAATTAGGACACCAATCCCAACAAGACATGCATGACTTTTATGTGATACTTGGTATGGATTGGTTGGCTGCTAACCAGGCCAGCATAGACTGTTCTCATAAAGAGGTGATTTTTAATACTCCTATGGAAGCTAGTTTTAAGTTCAATGGGTCAAGACTGTTGTCTTGCCAAGGTAATTTCAACTGTGAAGATCAAAAGGTTGCTTAACCAAGGTACATAGAGTATCTTGGCTAGCATGGTTGACACCAGAGAAACTGAGATTGCCTTAACCTCAGAACAAGTTGTGAGAGAATACCCTGATATGTTTCTAGAGGAACTTCCAGGTTTGCCTCCACTCAAGGAGATTGATTTTGCGATCGAGTTGGAGCCAGGCACCATTCCTATATCTAAAGCTCCGTACATAATGCCTTCGGCCGAATTGAAAGAACCTAAGGTCTAGATGCAAGAATTGCTTGATAAAGGGTTCATACGATCGAGCGTGTCCCCATAAGGTGCACTAGTGTTGTTCGTAAAGAAGAAAGATGGCTCATTAGAGTAATGTATAGATTGAAGCAGGTGACTTTTCTAGGCCATGTGATGTCTAGAGTTGGAGTTTCAGTGGATCCAGCAAAGATTGAAGCGGTTACTAGTTGGTGTCGGCCTACTATAGTTAGTGAGGTGCGCAGTTTCTAGGGTTAGTTGGTTATTACCGACGATTTGTTAAATATTTCTTTCGAATAGCTACACTTTTGACCCAGTTGACTAAAAAGGGAACCCCCTTTGTTTAGAGTAAAGCTTGTGATGAGAGTTTTCATGACCCTAAGCAGAAACTTGTTACTGCCCCCATTCTTACAGTGTCAGGTGGATTGGGTAGCTTTATGATTTACAGTGATGCCTCGAAAAAAAAGGGTTGAGATGTGTGCTTATGCAACATGGTAAGGTGGTTACTTATGCCTCCCGCCAACTGAAGAAAAATGAATAGAACTATCCTACACGACTTGGGATTGGTAGCTATGGCTTTTACCTTGAAGATTTAGAAACACTATTTATATGGGAGAAAATACAGATCTTCACAGACCATAAGAGCCTAAAGTACTTCTTCACTCAGAAGGAGCTAAACATGAGACAACACAAATGATTGGAGTTGGTGAAAGACTATGACTATGAGATACTGTATCATTTGGGTAAAGCAAACTGGTAGCAGTCGCTCTCAATAGGAAGGCAGCTCATTCAGCAGCTTTGATTACAAGATAGATACCTTTGCATAATGATTTCGGGTGGGCTAAAATTGTAGTAACTGTGGGGGAGGTCACCACACAGTTGGCACAGTGTACAGTACGACCAACCTTGAGGTAGAGGATTATTGATGCTCAACTGGGTGATTTGTACCTTGTTGAGAGATTTTGTCAGGAGCATCTAGGGTAGAACAATGGGTTCTTGTTGTCTCAAGATCATGGTCTTCTATACTAGGGACGTTTATGTGTACCTACAGATGATGACATTAAGAATGAAATATTGACAGAGGATCATAGTTTTCCATTTTCGATGCATCCTAGCAGCACCAAGATGTATCAATACCTGAAACGATGCTATTGGTGGAATGACATGAAAAGGGAAATTGCTGAGTTTGTCAGCAAGTGTTTTATGTGTCAACAGGTTAAAGTCCTGAGATAGAAGCAAACAGACTTGTTGTAGCCTCTAAGTGTACCAGAGTGGAAGTGGGAGAATGTGTGCATGGATTTTATCGTGCGCTTGCCAAGAACGACTAAATGCTATATAGTGATATGGGTTATAGTGGATAGACTCACCAAGCTAGCAAGTTTTATCCCTAGAAAGTCCACATATTCAGTTAATATGTGGGTGCAATTGTATATGAGAGAGGTGGTGAGATTGCACGGGGTGTCAGTGTCTATCGTGTCTAATAGGGACCCTAGTTTTACATCTAGCTTTTGGAAGAGTGATGACATGCAGAAATGCTGTCATCTTAGGCCTTTTACTTAGAATTATGAAGGTTGTTAAGCAGAATATGCGGCAATTGTGCTAGGAATCCATGAGAAAAGTGAGCTTGCGTTGTTCAGTATGATGAATCTTGGCTAACCCATTCTTATGCGATATTATGCATTCAATGTTCTATTTTTGTCGCTAACGTAGGAGGTGGACGCAAAAGCGGAAACCGGAGACGAACGCATACGGAGAAAAATTTCCATCACAAAGGCGAACGCGTCGATCAACACATGGATGTTGCGGTAATCAGCTGTATACGTCCATCGCATGGGAGTTGTGCTCGTCAAGCGATTTCGATCATCGTGTAGAGTTTTGGTATTAAGTGAATGCGGTCACTAAATGATTGTGGCTACGCGATAACGCATACTAATGGGATCAACGCAAGGTTGGTGGAATAAACGCATCAACGTATCTACCTTGAGAAAATAAAAAAGCTAATGCTGACATTTTACCTACCACGCCGTTAGCAGCAGAGGTTCAAAAAGGACTAAATATGCCGAATGTCAGAATCAGAGCAGTTCTTAATGTTGTCGACGATCCAGGCTCTATATAAAGAAGCCAATGAGCATAATTCCAAGTTGTCTGGGGATTACCCCTACAACCCAGGGTTTTCCCTGTGACCCAGATAAATATGTGAGAAGACGCTTGAGAGTTCTTCACCTCCTTCATCCATTTCGAGTAACGACCAGAGCCTTCGATTGGAGCTAGATCTCGGGAAAGTCAGTTCTACCGCCCATCCATGGCACCACCAGCAGCCTTAACGCACAGCCGCTGGAAGCAAGTCTTTGCTTCCAGCCGGTCATTTCATTTTCCTTTCTTTTCTTATATTGTATTGTATGACATTTTGTGATTAAGGAATTAATACAATTTATTTTCAATGCATTTTTGTGTTCCTTCGATTCCATCTCCATCATCTTCACTTAGCTTCCTTACTTTCATTGCATCACTTAGTGAGATTGCTTGAGTATCGCATACTTAGTCATGTGGATTAGGGATATGAAGTATGTAGCAAACCACCGAGAGGTGTATGTTGCGTGACTGTGTGAGTAACCTTATTTTCTTGGTGTGCAGTTGTAGCAACGTCTGTCTATAGGCCAACGCAATGCTTGTCTATGAGTAAATTCAGCAATAACCAACTGCCCAGGAGGGTAAGTGGTTGGTCGCATTAAGCAATGTATGCATTGTTCACTAGAGATAGGAATAATCTTAGGTCAACAAAGTTCATGCGGTTACCTTGTGCTATGAGCGCTTCATTCATCATTTAGGCATACTTGAGAGACTAGTCTAAAACCCAAATCTAAGACTCGAGAGAGCGGATTGGAATGCATAGGCAAGAATGGGGAACTTAGGGATAAGCTCCATTCGCTATCACACAGCGTATGTAGCCTACGGATAGGATATTGCATGCATCCAGGAAGTAGGATAAGGTGTTATGCGACTATCACGCTCATGTGGCAAGAGCTAGTGAGCGGGTTATGGAGGTTTAGGCAGGCATAGGCTTCCCGGTAATATCGCAAATACACCGCATACGTCCTAGAGTTAGGCTCAAGTGTGTGTAGCATGATTGCATGGCTTACATTGACTAAGATTGTCCTTGCGGTCACTCTTAAGGGTTGCAATTAAATCATCAGCACATTTTATCTATTTTCCCATTCATTTATTTCATGTCAAGAGTTGTCTTGTCTCTACCTCTCATTCATATTCTCATTGTGTTTTCTGTTAGCTAAGAGTAAGAGTAGTGTTAACATAGAAACCCCTCCATCATTCTTTTATTTAACCGTCGCATGCATATTACCGCATTCAGTCAACTACAAGTCCCTGTGTTCGACCTCAAATAACCTGAGAAACTTGTGTTCACATTATACTTGGCGTGAGTGCAAGAAAACTTGTGATTGGATGCATGGTCATTGCATACATTTGTTAACACATAATCATTCCAATGCATGACCATCGACACATGATTATCAACGCATACCTTAAGAACATGCATCGCATATCGTGTCCAAGGGATTTTAGTTGTCGAGTATTTGATGTCTAATTTTCCGTCACCAAGTTTTTGGCGCCGTTGCCGAGGACTTGGCAGCTAATTGTTTGTTGAAGTGTAGGCGATACGCCGAAAGCCAGTATTAACCCTAAGAGAGAAGGGTAATCAGTCACAAAAGAGCTGAAGGCAATTCTAAGCACATGGTGGCCAACATGCGCCCAACAATTGCCGGAAGTTCCAATGGTCAAGGCAACTTGACCCAAGCAGTTGAGAACCATCTTCTATATGGAAGACTCCTTGCGGTGAAAACACTCCTATTTTTCCAGGGACATCTTCTACTCTATCTTTAACTTTCTTTCTTAGTATAGGTTATTTTTATTTTCATTGTTATTTTGTATATATGGCTGCTTCCTTGGGTGTGGTACGTTTGCTCTTTGTAGGTGCAACAATAAGTCTGCTTGATTCACAGAACAACGGAATAATTCCTTTCATCCTTCAACACATGGCTTCGATCGCATGCATTGTTCTGACTAAGGTCTTTTCTTGTTATCTTGTATGCCTTATCCTTTTGGAACTCTTTCTTTCCCGATTGCATTGTTCTACGGTGTTTCTATGATGGTACGTATAATTCACCACATCTTCTAACTAATCATCGCAAGGCGCTCTTTACTTTTATTAGCTTCTTCAAATTTTGAAATTCTTTAAGTTTTATTTTGTGCAAACCTTTGTTCAAATGTTTATCACTGTATTCCTATTGATTTTGTTTTTAGCTTTGTGGTGAGAACGCTGCCAACCTCTAAGTTTGGGGGTGGCAGCGGTCTCAGAGAATTGTATTCATTGCATTGCGATCATTTGAAAAAAAAAAGTGAAGAGAATTTTTGGGAATAATAACTCCACTGTCAACGCAATGGGGAAACCCATGTTGATAAGAGTTAAGTTGTGAAAGGTACTTACCCGTAGTTGGATGTCCACATGACACACGTGGGGGCAAGATAAAACGAAAGTAAGATGCCAGGATAAATGCATAAACACAACTCCTCTGTCCGGCACAAGCCAAATCAAATGAGACAAGAGTTGAGTTGAATATGGAACGCAACCGAAGTTGGATGCCCGCATGACACACGTAGGGGTAAGCCAAAACGAAGAGTGTAACCAGGTTCAACACCGCATTTGAATAAGTCATCACAAAATTTTGAACTGTTTTGAACGAACGCATTCTCAAAATCTAAACACAAAGTTGCGATGAATAAGTAAAAAGTTTTTTAGCAAAGGCTTGCCGGATATAAACCTAGAAAAGATCTTTTGAAGAAGCAGCCAAATGGAGGAGAACATTGGGGTGATGGTCAGAGGTGTGTGTAAATTATATTCTGAGAAGCTGGTAAACGCAAAGGAAAGCATGAAGGTGAGTTAGAATTTCTTGAGTATAACGCATGCTTGAGGACAAACATGATTTTACGTTTAGAGGTGTGATGACATGCAGAAATGCATGTCATCTTAGGCCTTTTACTTAGAATTATGAAGGTTGTTAAGCAGAATATACGACAATTGTGCTAGGAATCCACGAGAAAAGTGAGCTTCTGTCGCTCAGCATGATGAATCTCAACTAACCCATTATTATGCGATATTATGTGTTCAATGTTATATTTTTGCAGCTAACACAGGAGGTGGACGCAAACGCGAAAACCAGACTACCGCATAAATGACTGCATGTGGAGAAAACTCTCCATCACAAATACGAATGCATCGATCAACGCATGGATGTTGCGGTAATCAGCCGTATGCATCCATTGCATGGGAGTTGTGCTCGTCAAGCGATTGCGGTCATCATGTAGAGTTACAATATTAAGCGAATGTGGTCACTAAATGATTGCAGCTACGCGATAATGCATACTAATGGGATCAACACATGGTTAATGGAATGAACGCATCAACGCATCTACCTTGAGAAAATCAAAAGTTGATACTGACATTTCACCTACCACGCCGTTAGAAGCAGAGGTTCAGAAAGGACTAAACGTGCCGAATGTCAGAATCAGAGCAGTCCATTAATGCTGTCGGCGATCCAGGCTCTATATAAAGAAACCGATGAGCATAATTCCAAGTTGTCTGGGGATTACCCCTGCAACCCAGGGTTTTCCCTGCGACCCAGATAAATATGTGAGAAGACGCTTGAGAGTTCTTCACCTCCTTTATCCATTTCGAGTAACGACCAGAGCCTTCGACTGGAGCTAGATCTCGGGAGAGTCAGTTCTACCGCCCATCCATGGCACCACCGGCAGCCTTGACGCACAGCCGCTGGAAGCAAGTCTTTGCTTCCAGCCGGTCATTTCATTTTCCTTTCTTTTCTTATATTGTATTGTATGACATTTTGTGATTAAGGAATTAATACAATTTATTTTCAATGCATTTTTGTGTTCCTTCGATTCCATCTCCATCATCTTCACTTAGCTTCCTTACTTTCATTGCATCACTTAGTGAGATTGCTTGAGTATCGCATAGGCAAGAATGGGGAACTTAGGGATAGGCTCCGTTTGCTATCACACAGCGTATGCAGCCTATGGATAGGATATTGCATGCGTCCAGGAAGTAGGATAAGGTGTTATGTGGCTTATCACACTCATGCAGCGAGAGCTAGTGAGCGAGTTATAGAGGTTTAGGCAGGCATAGGCTTCCCGATAATATCGTAGATACACCGCATACGTCCTAGAGTTAGGCTCAAGTGTGTGTAGCATGATTACATGGCTTACGTTGACTAAGGTTGCCCTTGCAGTCACTCTTAAGGGTTGATTTGAAATCATCGCCACATTTTATCTATTTTTCCATTCATTTATTTCATGTTAAGAGTTTTCGTTTCTCTACCTCTCATTCATATTGTCATTGCATTGTCTGTTAGCTAGGAGTAGGAGTAGTGTTAACTTAGAAACCCCTCCATCATTCTTTTATTTAACTGCCGCATGCATATTACCGCATTCAGTCAGCTACAAGTCCTTTTGTTCGACCTCGGATTACCCAAGAAACTTGCATTCGCATTGTACTTGGCGTGAGCGCAAGAAAACTTGTGACAAGACGCACGGTCATCGCATACATTTGTTAACGCATAATCATTCCAATGCATGACCATCGACGCATGACTATCAATGCATACCTTAAGAACATGCATTGCATATCGCGTCCAAGGGATTTTAGTTGTCGAGTATTTGACGTCTAATTTCTCGTCACCAAGTCCCGACAACGATGCCAAAAAGTTGTAAAGAAAAATTTAAAATGCTTAAGCTTATGCTTATGCGCTGATTCAATGATAATATGCGATACTACGTTCTAAATGTATGCGATTATGCTTAAATGCTTCGTAGTATGCGTTTGTGTAGTGCGTGTTACATGTTTTCTTGCGTTGGAAACAAGTATAATTCCAACGCAAGTTTCTCAGAGTGATCTGAGGTCGAACACGGGGATTGTTATGATTAATGAGATATTATTGTAGTATATGCGATCAGTTAAACATAAAGAATAATGAATTGGAGTTGCAAAAATGTAAAATGCAGTAAAGAGTAAATTGCGGTAAAGAATAAAATGCGATGGTAAATAAAGTGTGGTAAAAGTAAATTGCGATCATATAATAAATGAATAAACTATTAATATACAGGTTAAGAACTGGTTGTGAAGATGTGCAAAAATGTCTGGTGAATGTGGTGGCAAGTCTTGTGAAATGTATCAGAAAGAGAATGGATTGAGGAAAGACATCGCAAGTTCGTCAATGTTGTTGAGGATGCAACTAAGGTTCCGCCTTTCCTTGGCTTACACCTTTCAATGATCGGTCGCGTTCCCATATGTCTATGGTGAAATAGGGATGAACGTGATGAATGCAAGGTCTGTCTCTTATACACATCTAGATGTGTATAAGAGACAGGATGAACACAGTAGATAAATAGAAAAAAATAAGAAAAAATACGAAAAGAGTGTCAATGTCTTGACATAGATCCCGATCGGAGACGATGTGCTTGCCGGCATGTGGAAGAAATGGAGTGGAAAGCTTCCCTCTCAGGCTTGCTTTCTAGGTAGAAGTGACCTCTTGCACAGAGCTTCTTCTTCGAGAATGGAAATAATTGCTTGCTCAGAGACTTACCTCTCGGTCTTGTCTCGTCTTTCTCCTGAATTTTCTCTGGATTGTCTCTTCAGACCAGCCTTCTTTCATTGAATTTGAGGAAGCTATTTATAGACCTTGGCTTTTTCTGTATTAGTGGTCCCGCTTTAAAAATCTGATAATTCCTGCCATGGTTTGGTGGAAACGTTCGCTCTGCTTCACGATTGATTTGTTAGAATAGTACAACAGAAAAGCTGTACACTATCAAAAGTCCTTGCGAATGCGTTGCTCTTTACATCTTTGATCGATCACCGCATGCGGTGTAATTGTTTTGATCTTCTATCGATTGCCGTATGCGATGGAAATGTGTTGATCGTTTGAGTCCATGATCGATCGTCACATGCACTGTAATTGCATTTTTCTTTCTTTATTCTTGAATGATTGCCCCATGCAATGTGGCGTTGTTCATTTTTGTCCTCGAGCGATTATCGCATCCGGTGACTTGTTTCCTGCAAAACAAAGACTTGGACGTTCCATTTTGCCATCGCAATGGGGTTAGCAGGTGTGCTCACGACACTTTACAATTTTCGTATTTCTAAGCCAATTTCTATATTGTCGATGCAACTTTTCCTTCTTTTTGCCGCATAATCTAAATAAAAACAGTATAAGTAACTTGTATTTCTACAAGTTATCACACCCCCAAATTTAGATATATGTTTTTCCTCAAGCATATCTTCGACTAAGACAATTCAGCTCAAGTCCTAGCCTAACTTTGTGTCGATCGACTACTCCGAATGCTCCACCTCTACATAATTTCTCAACCTACAAGTTCCTTCTATCCTTTGACAATTCTTCAACATACTCTACTTTATTATTATCTAAGACAAACATCTGCCCAAAGTTCCCTTCTAGTTTTGAGAAGAATGTTTTACCTCTTATTGCGAAAACAACAAAGTGCGTCTCTTATGCGGTGGCCTAGTTTGCGTCATCCAATAGAGAACGTTGATCATGGTTACACCCTTCGTTTTGGGTTGCTCCCACGGGTGTCATACAAGCATCCAACTTCGGTTGTGTACCAAGCTCAACTTCAACACTTGATCCTCAGCCAAGTTTTACTTTTGGTGGTCAGTGGAGTTGTCTCTTTTATCCTTATTTTCTTTTTTTTTTTTCTTTTTGCATTGTGTCGATCCTGGTAACCTACCTTGTTTTGGCTTCCACGGGTGTCATGCGAACATCCAACTACGAGCAGGTTCCTTTCATGACTTAACTCTTATTAGGTTGGGATTTTCCCTTGCGCTGACAACGGAGTTTTATTTTATTTTTTTTTTTTAATGATGATGAACGCATTTGCCTGATATGACTGCATCACTTGATCACATCTGCTCAGACCTTCCCCAACCCAAATTTAGAGATGCGCAAAAGTTCTCATTGTGTTGTTTTGGCCATAAAAGACAAAACACTTAGTCAAAATTTTGAAAAGAAGGTTTAAGCAGAGTCTTGAAATAAAGAAGGTAAAGTAAGCTATTGCGATGAATTGTCTAAGTGTCAGGCAGAAAATGCATGATAAAGAATTTTGCTAGGGTATGCTATACTCATCATGGCAGCGCAATAAACAACTCAAAAGAAAAGAAAAGAAAAGAATTATCGCAATAAATTGACAAAGGATGATAAAAGTAAGGGGCCAATGCATAAGGAAAGAATGATTACTCAGTTGTATAAATTTGTCTAAGTACACAAAGAATTATAAATATCGCAACACAAAATTGTAAGTATGTACAAAAGAATACAAGGTATAGCTTTCTATAAAATATTAAAGGGCCACAAAGAAAAAATGCAAAATTGTGGAGAAGGTGGTACACCCCAAATTTAGAGTTGTAGCGGGGGCTCTTGATGAGGATGATGTTGCGGAGGAGCTCTTTGAGGTGCTTCTTGAAATTGCAGAGGTTGTTGTAGATGTGGAGCACCACTGGGACCATATAGATATGTCTTAAAAGAAATTGAAGTACTCATGGTTGCGCTCGGCCATCTGTCTTTGGTTTAAGCGAATGGTAAAGATGTTGCATTGAATATTGACCATCGCATGTCGCAACATTGTGTTGTTGTCTCGCAACTCTACATTGCTCTCCTGCAACTCCATTAATGCATGGTGGAAGAAGGTAAGCTATTGAGATAAGAACACCTGCATATCGGCTAAGGCAGCAACAAAGGATGCAGTGGTGGGTTGCGTCGTCGATGTTTCATCAGCATCGATTTGAGGTTGAGCGGAAAGGCCTGCTCCCAAATCATGTGGGTCATCAACATGCAGCGATAGGGGTAAAAGACGTTGCTGGAATGCGGGGTTGGAATTAGGAGCAAGGAGGAGGTTTGTGAATTGTTCGGGAAGAGGGGAAAGGGGCTCATTTTACAGGCTTGGTGGGCGAATGATTAAAGGCAAAGGATCCAAAGGTAGACTGATTTGCTTCTGCGGTGAACTGCCTTGGATGATTTCCTTTCCTTTATCATTACGGCGCTGCTTCTTTGGCTTTGGTGGTTGCGGCGCATTTAGATCAATGAGGGGCCTTTTTGTTGGAAGCTCGGGGCAATATGGGTGAATCCTTGAAAAGCATTCTCAGGATCTTTGTGTGGATGACGTCGTGAACTTCAGGCATGGGCTTTTTGTCAATGCCTACGCCCAAAGAGAGGCACAGACTCGAAATTGTCCACAGAAAGAAGTATTGACCTCTCACACGGCCAACAAAACCTCGAATCTACTTCGCAATGAGTTGGCCTACATCGATCAGAATGTCGCGCGCTATGCAGTATGCGGCCATAACTCTCCCTTGAAATTGTTTTGTCATGCGTTGTTGGGATGAGTCGTCGTTTCACCAAATAGACCCAAAGTCGCGCCTCTGGGAGTAGCCTATTGGAGGCGAGGGTTCTTATGCCTGTTAATGACACCGACCACTTAGAGCCCAGTTGCGTTAATACCTTCAGTGCATCCTCCATATGCTCTTCTTCAGGATCATCAATTAGCTTGTTACCCGGTGCTTCCGGGAGGTTCTTCAACTTATAAAGCTCATTGATGTCCTTTTCACTGAATGGCACTACGCTCCCTTTGATGATCATCGTATCTTTGGTGTCATAGAGCTGGCCGTGATAGAAGGCCCTTACTACTGCAGGAATAATGATGGATGGACATTGGCAGAAATTTTCCCACCCATGCTCCACCACAACACCGGTGATAAGATCTGGTAGTGGCGCCGACGCAGGGAAGAAGCCTATTTCCATCCACAGATCATCATTTTATTTCTTGGTTGTTGGGTGCCTCCTGGTCGACGCAAGCTCGTTGCTCTCCATTTTCACTTTGCCCTTTTCTTGAATAGATGCAAGGCGGGATTTTTGTTTTTGTTTGTGTTCCCTCACCTTGCATTGCTCTTCTTTTTCATTTTCCTATTCTTCCACTTCTTTTCTCTTCCTCTCTCTGATGCACTGCACATTTGCTTTGCGGCGTCTTTCTTTCTCCTCCTTCTTCTTCTTTTCTGCTTCTTCTTCTTCCCTCACCTTGATGGAGAATTAACTTTCCAAGATTGGAAATCTCAAATTACCATTACTAAAATTAGGAAAACACTTTTTCTTTTATCTCACGGTTACCATGAAACTACCAATAACCTCTCACTCAATTGGTTATTAGAGAAAAAGAGATAATTATCCAATAATTAATATTATTATAAATATAAATGATAACTAACTTATCATACTATATTTATAACCTATAATTTTAATATTTCATCTCATGAAACATACAAACCATAGCTCTTTTTCTATTTCATGGTCCTTAATGTAAATCTCATTTACACTAATCCTCCACTAGATGTATCTCATACACCATACCGATCATATCATATATAATCGAGATACCTCTTGTCAATTTGAACATTTCAAATCAACACCAAGAATTGATCCTCAACTTGAATCCATTGAGCTACCAAGGAGACCTTATGGACCTATAGCTCGAAGCTCCAATGGTACGTGAATAACTGACTAAACTCTTTAGTCATAGGATCCACCATCCGTTAACTGCCAGGCACTACACTAAAGACCGACAGCTGAACTCTCCTTACTACGGATATATTATGTGTCCATCTTAACCAATCAATAGTGCGACAACCTTTCACAGATCGCTCATAAGTACAGCTCGACCATTAACCGTTATGCCCCTGTAGTTACATCTAACTCCTTAAGTACCACCGATTTCTCTAATGAACATAAGTCATAGTCCTACTATGACTGAGTTCTCTCTTCCAAAGAGAAGTTGTGGCCACTATGTTCAAGCCCTGGAATCAGCACTTAAGGGAGCAGTCTATCTACTTACCCCTTCTTCGGGGAAGGAGTGAATTCCATCTTGTTTAACTGAGTTCCTAGCTCCCAAATCAGACAAGTCCCCAAAAAGGTAAGCATGTTATGTTGGCAATCTGGTCACTCCCACCCATACTAATCAAAAGACCGCCCTCAAAGGCAGGAGTTCCCAAAATATTTAGGATTGAGGTCATGTCACCTATGGTCTTTTAGGTGAGATGTAAATCTCCAGTATCAATGATGTTATATACAGAGACGAATCATCTTGTGGTTCGGTCTTATACAAACTCTTTGTATAGGACACCCCCACTCACATGTCTCTACATGAATTGTCAAGATCTACCATCTGTAGTAGTTTACAATACTTGCAAACCTCTACAAAGTGGGTCGTATCCGTAGTGTCACCAGGATCAGGTATCCCACCTTAATCCTTACACTACAGACCTATTTAGGTTATCAATTAAGGCATGATCTACTTGTATATCTCATATACATGCTTAAGTTTACCTACAATAACCATGGAGCTTTGTTTATTAGATATGAGTAAATGCCAGAATGAAATAACGCTTATTTTATTCATAAACAATGTATATAATTACAAACAACGAGACTCCAGGAGAATTAGGACACCAATCCCAACAGAAACAACCTAGCTCTGATGTCAATTGAAGAAAAACCATGGAAGGTTTCGCAGTAGAAGCGGAGATCGTTCCCATTTTGTTTTTCCAGAATTTCAGATTACAGAATGAAGACAGAGAGATTATGCATTAAGAAATTAAAATTACAGCATGCTTTTTACAAAGAGAATTATGAAAGAAGAATTACTTACTCTTGAAGCCAAAAAAAATCTTCACTTAATTCCCTCAATTCGAATCACAATCCTCTTCAAACCAAGATACCACCACTTGAAAATCCTTTGTATTCTCTTGGGATTGGGAATAATGCATGAATGGTGGACTCTGCACTTTTTGGAAGAGGGAAAAGAGGATGAGAGGGAAGATCTTTCTCTTTTTCTTAGAAAGATCTCTTCTCTGTCAAAGATAGGAGAAAGAAGACGAATGAATTGTTCTCTCACAACAACCCCCACGCTATACACCTATCTTGAGAGAAAGTAAGAGGAGGGAATTGTAACTCCCTCCCTTTTATTAAATTAAAATTAAATTTATATTATATATAATATATATATATAATAACTACTTATTATATATATATATACTATATATACTATATGTTATTCAAATATAACACATAACTATAGTTTTATTTTCTTTTAACTATTTATGGTATTTGACATAAATCATATTTATATTAAATTTAATTATATGAATCTCATTCATATAATTAGTATTTGAATCATATTCAAATTCCTCTCAAAATACTTTATATTATAATGTATCTAATACATTGTATTAATTATATCACATATAATTAATTTAAATAATTATATCATATATAATATATTTTCCTCAATTAATTTGAACAATTCAAATTAATCTAAAATTAATTATCAATTAAATTCATATTGAGCTATAGAGGGGATCTTATGGACCTGTAGATTGAAGCTCCAATGGTATTTGGATAATTAATTAAACTTTTTAATTAAATTACCCAACTTCTATTAACTGCCAGTCATTCCACTAAAGACCAACACCTGCACTCTTTGCACTATAGATATATTTCTATGTTCATTGGATATAATCAGTCAACGGTGCAATGACCCTTCACAAATTGCTCATAAGTACAACTGGGCCAAAATTACCATTTTGCCCATGTAGTTACATCTAACTCCTTAAATACCACTGATTCCTCTAATGAACAATAAGTCATAGTTCAACTATGACCAAGTCTCTCTCGGGCCAAGAGAGGGTGTGACCACATTGTTCAAGCCCCAGAATTAGCCCTTAAGAAAGTATCTACTTACCTTGACATCAGAGAAGGAGTGAGTTCCGTCTTGTGTAGCTGTGTTTCCAGCTCCTCAATCAGACAAATCCCTAAAATGGTAAGCATATATAGTTGGTAATCTGGTCACTCTCACCCATACAAATCAAAGGACCGCCTTTATAAGCAGGAGTTCACAACTCACTCAGAATTCAGATCATGTCACTTATGATCATCCTGGTAAAATGTAAGTCTCTATTATTAACAATGTTATTCAATGAGATTAACCATTTCATGGTCCAGTCTTATACAAACTCTTTATATAGGATACCCCTTCTCACATGTCTCCACATGAATTATCAAGATCAGATCATTTGTTGTTTACAATGCTTGTAATATCTACAAAGCGAGTCGTACCCGTAGTGTCACCAAGATAAGGTACCCAGCCTTGTCTGTCTACTACATACCATTTAGATTATTATTTAAATAAGGTTATTTAAATAAGATTAACCTGTATGTCTTTACATACTTATTTAAATTACATAAAATAACCTAGTATCTTAGTTTATTAAATTGAGTGTATGTTCATAAAATAACAATTATTTTATTAATAACAATTTGTTTATACAGTGTTTACAAACTATGATAACACAAAAGAGATTTAAGACACCAATCCCAATACAGTCACCCAATCCAATAGTTGTGAGGAGGGATGAAGCACTTGGATCACTACGTTAGGTACTTCAAGAATGATTTTGCGGGGGACACACATTGGAACCGTAGAGACAATGTTATAGACAATTAAGTCTACATTAATTGAGTATCGAGTATGACATGGCTATGATCGAATATGCATGTATTGATTGCAGTCGTATAGAGTGACCATGCATCTAGGTATTGAGTGATCGTGCATCGAGGATCATGTGACGAATTATCGAGATTAAGTTGGCAGGCGCGCAGGATGCATCTCAAAGGTGAAACGGTAAAATCACACGTAGATAATGTCAGCAAAAGGCCACCTTCCATTACTTTTCTACATAGAGCTATTTTTCATTTAGACCTCCCAAATGAGATCATCCATACAAAAAAAAAAAAAAAAAAAAAAAAAAAAAAAAAAAACCTTTCTTATATGGTTATGATATTATCATCCTCGTTGGAAATGGCATTGGTGTGGAACCCGCACTTGATTCGCATGACACTTGGCAGAGTTCGGTAAATACCATTATAAGAAGTAGTGCAAGTAGAAAAAAATAAAAATAAAAATCTGCTAAAGGAAGACCAAACAATGAACAATTAACGGTTGAAGTTGGCTTTTAGGTTTATGGAACAACTGGAAAACCCTAATCCATGGAGTGAAAAGATGTTCGCATCCCCAGTACTTTCGCCAGCCATGGCAGACATACCTCTGGACCTTGTCGTCGATATAATCTGGCGATTACCGGCTAAGGCTCTTTTACGCTTCAGGCAAGTCTCAAAGATATGGAAACGCCTCATCGATTGCTCTAATTTCGTCAATCTTCATATGAAGAAATCAATCGACTCTCAAGTTCATTGCCATCTCATTATCCGAAAGAATTCTGATCTCTTCTCCGTTGATCTCGATCTGTTTGACCCCGCCGTTGAGCTTATTCACCCTCTGATGTGTTACGGTAGTCGAATTAATATTTGGGGATCTTGTAATGGCATATTGTGTATCTGTAACGTTGCTGAAGATATCGCTCTCTGGAATCCATCCACGAGGAAGTACCGTATATTGCCGTCTCTGCCCTCGGAGCGTCTCCGTGATGGCGTTCTTCGCTTCGCCATTGAGTCTTACGGGTTCGGGTTTGATTCTGTTCACGATGACTTTAAACTCTTGAAAATTTCGCAGTTTATTGGATTAGAAGACCCTCTGGATTTTGATTCACATGTTAAGGTTTTTAGTATGAGAAAGTTTTGTTGGATGCCGATTGAAAGTATGACTTACATTCTGCGGTATAACACGAAAATGGGGGTTTTTGTCAATAGTGCTTTACATTGGGTTGTGTCTCGGAATTTGGGGATGGGGTCAGCTGACTTAGTGGTGGCTTTTGATCTTGGAACTGATAAATTTCAAGAGATTCCATTGCCAGAGCTTACTGATAGCCAATGTGAAATTCATGTGGATGTTTTAGGTGGGTGTCTCTGTTTGCTTGCAAATTTTGATCGAATTCGCTTTGAGGTTTGGGTGATGAAGGAGTATGGAGTTAAGGAATCGTGGATGAAATTACTGACTGTTTCTCAAGTTGATTTTGTTGGTTCCATTAAGTCTGTGAAACCATTGTCTTATTCTAAGACTGGCTGTAAAGTTCTTCTACTTCATAATCGTAGAAAGCTCATTTGGTATGATCTTCATACTCAAAAAGTGCATGATGCTGTGATTGATGGGCTGCCTCATAGCTTTGATGCTGAAACATTAGTGGAAAGCCTTATTTCAGTTGATACTTACAGGGAAAATACTGTAAAGAAGATCCTCGAAGAGAAGAGGTTATCATTATATACTTTGTTTGAAAGCATTTCTGCCTTTACATTTTACAGATCAATACTTCAATCTGCCTCTTGATTTTCTTTATCGTTATACAAATGTTTCTCTGTGCATGTTCTGGCTAGTTACTTTTGATAAACTTTATGGAGAAATGATGTGGAGCATGATTTCGATTTGTTTCTTTCAGGGATGATTTCTTGTCAGAAGGGTTCAAATTGGTGTTATAGACAAAAAGAGAAGAGCAACTGCGGGAGTGGAAATGGGTATTTCTTTTTCTTTTTCTTTTTCCTAAAAATTTGAAATAGAGTTTACACTTTGCTTAGCCTCACAAAATTTTACTCTTGAAAACAAAGAGCTAAAAAGGAATTTCTTATCTAACCAAAAGGGGCCTTAGTTTTTATCACAAAATTGAATTTTATGGATTCCTTCATGGTTAAAACTGAGAGTTGATGATGGGGTGCTATATTCTATTACACATACGATCATCATTTTGAAGGTAGAAAGATATAAATATGGTGGATGGCAACATCTCGATGCATAAGGCGTCAAAACAGATTCTCACCGCACCACTCTGAGTTTTTAGGTTGAATGAAAGATCTTTACATACTCTTATCACATCCTCTACAGGTGGTTATACTGTATTAAGTAGCTGACTTGTGTAGTTTGTGGAATTGATAGTTTTGTTGTGATTTGGGCTCTTGTGATATATATTGTTAATGGTGACTATTTCCGGTTTGTAAATAAATAAAATGTATCAAGACAAGATTTTCAAAGAAATTTAATTCATTGAATCAAACTTTATGTGTATTAGTTTGTGTTAGTATAGTGGTTCACTCTTTCTATTCTCTATCTTTGAGTCAAGGAAGTTGTTAGTCCTCCAAAAGTTTTAGTCCTTTAGTCCTCTCTCCCTCCTGTAACTTCAAAGGTCTTCCAATCTTCTTTTTCTCCTTATATGAAGGGACCTCTATAGAGTTTTCTAAAATTCTTTCATGGGCTTGGGTCGGGTTACTTTTCGACTCATATTTTGGAAATTGTCCTAGATAGCTAAAATGCAGATACACTTTGAAAGACTACTAAGTGCATTTCTTTGAGGCTCCACATTCCAGTCTTTTTGCTTAGATACTCTCAATGCAGATCTCCTATTTAGTTGGCCATAAATTGGTTGCACTTTCTACATTTAAGGATGCTGTACCCATAGTTTCAGTTGGGTTTATTATTATTATTATAATTATTACTACTACTACTATTAATATCTCATTAGCTCTCAGTTTTTCAAACTGAGTTTTACTGGTAACTTTTTCTGCACTTCCTACATTTAAGGATGCTGTACCCATAGTTTCAGTTGGGTTTATTATTATTATTATAATTATTACTACTACTACTATTAATATCTCATTAGCTCTCAGTTTTTCAAACTGAGTTTTACTGGTAACTTTTTCTGCACGTTTAGGGAGATTTTTTATTATCATTGGCTACTGTGAGACAGTGAGTTGAGATAACAAAAATACAATGTCTTTGCAAGTAACAAAACCGATCCATTGCGATAGATGCCAAATAGTAGTAAAGGTTATAGATTTGTTGATTTTGATACTATATGTTCTTATTTTCTCTTGAGGAAAACTTGAAATTTCATAGGGTGTAAAGATTTTTGAATGCCAAATGGTGGAGTAGATTTTTTATGAATACTAAACTATTTGTAGGAAGCATGGTTTTTTGTAGGTGTGTTTGGGGATTAAATGTTGTTAATTTTTAATTTTGATTGGTGAAAAATCAACTTTAACTATTTCCTCTTCTATTTTTTTTAATTTTATTAAAAAAAAATCTATTAACATCTTGAACTAAAAAAGTTAACGAATTTAGAGTTAGTGTTCACATCTACCACTACATTGCAAAATATGAGCTTTATTTTTTTTTAATGGGATTCGAAGAATTTTCTTTTCCAGACTTTGTGGCAAGATGAAAATATTCGAGATGTTGATTGGCAACAAGGCTCTGAGAATTTAACATCAACACCTGCAAGATCACCCGTTGAAGCTACTTTCAAATCAAGAGTAGGAGTTGGTTGACTATGCTGACAATGATTGGGCAGATTTGCTCGCAAAGTACTTCAAGTTATGTGTTCTGTTTGGGTTCTAATATATTCCATCTTGGAGTTCAAGAAAGCAACAAACTGTAACTTTATCTTCAGTCGAAGGCCCGAAGTAGAATGTACAACTGTAATTGAAGCTGCTTGTGAAGCGGTTTGGTTAAGGAAAATCCTCAGAGATGCCAACAATAAACTTCTGTGATAATATGCCAACCAGTACAATCACCAAAGATCTTGTCTTTCATGCTCGGTCAAAGCATATTGAGTTATATCATCATTATATTAGAGATTTGGTAGACAGAAGAAATCTACATGAAGTTCATCAACACCAATGATCAACCAATTGACGTCCAAGAAGTTCTAAGAAGTTTTTGAAAATTACAGATTGAGGGCTGTGTTAAATGTATTTTGCAACCTTCAATTAATCCTTTGAGATTTCAATACAGACTTTTTGAAATATGTAAAGATAGGGATGCTAAAAAAAACCCGATAAATCCAATCTAATCCAAACGAATTGGATTATTGACTCATTTACGTTGGATTTGGTTCAAATAAATGAAATTTTATGAATTGAGTTGGTTCATGAGTTACTTTAAATTTTATGAGTTTTAGGCATGTAATAAGAGTTCTATTGATTTGAAAGTAACAATCACAAAATTTAAAAGTTGGTCATTTATTCAAATGAAATTCTTCTTTTGGCCATTTTATACAAATGTCGACATCTGGAATGGCTGGACATACCAAAATAAGATAGTGTTTTCAAAAAATGACCAAGGAAGTTTTTTTAGTTATAATAGGCAATCGACAAATTCTAATGCTATTTTAAAATTTAATAATGGATAAAAGTACCCCACTACCAAATTCCTAAGATTATGGTGTATTTCAAAGAAAATTCTAACTACCTAAAACAGAACAAGGGAAAATTAATTGAACTTTCATTTAGAGAAATAACGAACTACATGTAATTAAATTTATAATATACTCTATTGATTTCTTTTGAGATTTTCATTGGAAACTAAGTGCCTCTTTCCAAGCAATAAATTTCGTGATTTAATTTGAAAATTTTGAAATCTTTATCTCCACGATATTCTATCTTCAAAAAACTAGTTTGAATTTTTCTAAATCATTTCCAAAACCGACTTTTTATATCTATACCATACTTTCTCTTAATCTTAACTAAATCATTTGTTTTTTAAATTATTTTTATGATTAACTTATTTTGAATTTTCAAATCTTATATTATATTAATTTTTCTAACTAACTTTTTATATTTATATTAGATTTTCTGTTAATCCTAACTAAATCATACTTTTTTAAAGTTGTTTTTATGAATATCTTTTATTAAATTTTATTTAAATGTGAAATATTAGAATACATCTTATTTTTATTAGTTAGTCTTATTTTAAAATTTTGAATCAAATTTTGTTTTTAAGGATTCCGTGGAGAAGAATAGCAAAATACAAATTTCATCAAATTTATAACAAATACACTCTACATTTTTAGTTATGTAACAAATTATCACCTTTGCAGATTTTTAACATGAATCTTGATTTTCTCCTAGATTATCTCTACACTTCTTGAATTTTAAAAATCGAAAGTAATCTTTTTCATTTTTCAAATATCATATTTTATCTTATCTTCACTTTCAAAATTTATTTTATTTAATCTTTGAATTTACATTTTTTTTACTGATTTTATTTTTTCTTGACTTAATGGATCAAATCCACCGGTACATAGATGAAATACTCAACTTAATTGACCATCAATCAAGAGTTCAAGTTGCAAAGTCTCTTCTTTCCAAAGGCCAAGAATATGGACGATGTTGGTATTAACCAGTTTGCCTTGAGAGTCTTAAACCTACATTAACATATTTGATCAAGAAAGGAGTACCATCGTCGAATATTGTTTGTTTCTCCACGAGATCTCCAAAATTGACAACAACACCACATCATAATTAGTTAGTAATTTTAATTGATGGTTTTTAATTGAGATTTTTCATACTTCAATCTAAATTGGTTTTTTCCTTCATGATTATGATTGCAATTATTTAGATAAAGTACTATATCAGTCCAGGTCTCACTTTCTAAACTGATATTTTGGGTCTAGAACAAGAAAAAGTATTTGTTGGATGTAGTTTAGAGACTAATTCCAGTATATTTATAGGTCACGTAAATATCACATCATAAGGATTTACCTTTTATCTACAAAACCCTCATTCAAATTACAGTGTAACTAATATGTTCCTTTGCATGTTTCTTTTATGATAGATTTTTATTTTCTCCTAAAATATCTCTCAGGTTTTAAATCATAAAATTATATTGTTATTTTTTCTTCAAATATCAAAACTAAACCATTTTTTTTATTTTTTAATATTTTTTCAACTTATTTTATGTTTGTGCATTTTGATTTTTTTAATTTGAAAATTTTATACAATCAAATATCATATTTGAACACACACACAATGCGAGTTAATTTTTTTTTTTAAAAAAAAAAGACTTGAGCGACCCTCTCCCAATCTTCTTCTTTCCACCCATGGCTTCCTTAAAATAGTAGAGGGAAGACATACTAACAGCATTTAAAGTAGTAGGGTGGAGGAAATTATGGTTGCAATGATAGTTTAGTGACAGTGATTCTATACACGATAGCACATTGCTAGGGATTGAGGTCGGCGATGGAGCCTATCTCAGAGTAGTTGAGATAGAAGAAGATGGAACTAGAGTGATCACTCATGGCTCCAAAGGAGTAATAAGTGAAGTCGGTGGAGAAGAGTCGAAGTTGAAGCAGGTGGTGATGTTTTGGTAGAAGGAGAGGGAGCCACGCCCAACGGAGCAAGGGGTGAAAGATAGAATTGAAATTGGAAGTGCTGTCACTATTGGTGGAAGAGTCGATTTCGGAGAGAAAAATGGCGGTGGTTTGGTTAGAGAATGAAAGAGTTAAATAACATGCAGCGGAAGTATCAAGGATCCAAAACATTCAAATTCACTAATTTTGGCAGAAACTAAAACATGCTTTTCTAAAAAGAGGGTTTTAAGATCATACCTTTGAATAACTCTCCAAGAACTTAATTGTACAGCAGCAGTCTTCACCAAAGATCACCGTGAACCACCTCAAGATCTTCCCCACTATCCCCTTAGAGCTTTAGATAGAGTTGTGGGACTCAAGAACAGTTTGAATCGATGAAGAACAGTGAAGAACTCACAGCAGCCCAATTGGAAGAACTCTTTCTTCTCACAGAGATTTTCTCTCAAAATTTCTATATTAGCTCTCTTCAAATCACTCCAAACTTCTTTATTTATTTCAGATGAACATGCAAAGAAGTTAATTGCATGGCTTATAGCTCATGCTTGGAGTATTAATGAAGAGAAGGAGATGAGGTTTGTGTGAGCATGATGAAGATGATAATGGAAAAACAACATTTTCCATTTGTACCATGCAAAATCGATTTTCAATTTTCCTTTTAAAATCAAATTTTGATTTTAAAACCATTTTGATTAATAAAACTGAAAAACTATTTTCTAAAATTAATTTAAAAAATTAATTAATTTAATATTTAATATTAAATTAATTTTTGCACAATAATCATCTTCATATGCTTAAATCATATTTAAATATATATTCTCCTCTTCCATTTCATTTGAATGTTTCAAATTAATTTCTCAAGCTACTCTAAAACTTATCCATTTACGAGCTAGTAGGGAACCTCGCAGACCTACAGATCATGGGACTCCAACGATTCGAGATTGATTGGCTAAACTCATTAGTTCGATTTAACCCCCATTCATTAACTAATGGGACACTCCACTATAGCCCATAGTTGAACTCCCCTTACTGTAGATATATTATGTTCACTTAACAACCAAAATCAGTAAGTCGATCCTTCACAAGTTGTTTATAAACACAGCTAGGTCAAAAATATCGTTTTACCCCTATGAATACATCTTGTTCTTTAAGTTCCTACTAACCCTCTAATGAACAATTCTTATTCATAATCTCTATGAATCAAATCCTTTCTCTATCATGAGAAGGCGAGGCCTCGATTGTTCAAGACCTGAAATCAGTACTTAAGAGAACAACATATCTACTAACCCTAAATAAGGTAGGAGTGAATTCCATCTTGCAAAGGTATGTCCCCAACTATTCATCCCATCTTATCCCCAAAATGGTAAGCTTGTTGAGTAGTGTTGCTGGACTACTCTCATCGTTTGCAGATCAAAGGATAATCCCGAACAAACAGGAGTTCATAGCTAGCTCAGGATTAAGATCGAGTTAACCTAGGTTACATAATAAATGAAATAATCAGTTTTAACAGTAAACGGTCGTTATAAAGAAAAGTGACTATTTTCGTGGTCCAGTCTATATGCAAACTCATTGCATAGGATGCCCCAACTCACATGTCTCAACATGAACGATTTGTGGATCACATCATTTGTAGCACTTTACAACTTCTTATAACAACTACAGAGTGGGCCCCATCCAATAGTGTTACTAGGATGAGATACCCAATTTCATCCATATACTTATTAGACCATTTTGGCTATATATTGTCAACTTGATTGTTTATGTTACTACATAAAGTTACAGCATTCAAACTATAGCCAAGGATGCGTTTATTGGATTTTCATAATAAGATGCAAAATCAATAAGTCATTATTATTGATAAATGGAATGTTTAACACGAACTGCGAGTTCTAAGACATTCCCAACAATCTTCCACTTGGACTAAAACTCCAATGAGAATAAATATATACAATATAATGTTGAGATACTAATGAGAAAAAACAATAAACTAGGGCATCTATAATAGCATAGACATTCTTCCACTTGCTCTAGATTACACTACTCGGAATCCTAGTCCAACTAGGTGGCCCTCGAAAACTTTAGCCGAGAGAGCCTTGGTGAATGGATCAACAAGGTTATCTTCAGAAGCTATCTTTGTGACGCTCACATCTCCTCTGTGTACAATCTCCCAGATGAGATGGTATTTTCTTTCAATGTGTTTTCTACGTTTGTGACTATTAGGTTCCTTTGAGTTGGAAATGCACCACTGTTATCATAATACAGTGTGATAGGCAGGTGCATATTTGGAACAACTTCCAAATCAGCTAAGAATTTGCATAGCCATACTGCTTCCTTAGCAGATTTACATGCAGCCACGTATTTCACTTCCATGGTGGAGTTAGCGATACAACTTTGCTTGATGCTTCTCCAAACTATAGCTCCTTCGTTAAGAGTGAAAACTGATCCTGAGGTAGATTTCCTAGAATCTGCGTCAGTCTAAAAATTAGAATCAGTGTATCCTGTAAGGATCAAATCTTTAGGTCCATACACAAGCATATAGTCCCTCGTTCTTCTTAGATACTTAAGGATATTTTTTATAGCGGTCCAATGACCGTGTATAGGATTGGAATGGAACTTGCTGATGATTCCGACTACAAAACATATGTCAGGACGTGTACACAACATAGCGTATATCAAACTCCCAACTGTAGATACATATGGAATTCTGTTCATCTCCTCAATCTCTTGAGGTGTCTTAGGACATTATTCCTTGGAAAAATGAATTCCATGCCTGAAAGGTAATAAACCTTTCTTAGAATTTTGCATATTATACCTTGACAACATCTTATCAATATAAGATGCCTGAGATAGTGCCAATGTTCTATTCTTTCAATTTCGAAAGATCTGTATTCCTAGAACATACTGAGCATCACCCAAACATTTCATTTAGAACTGTGTTGATAACCATCTTTTTTACATCAGCAAGAAAACTTGTCTCATCCCCAATGAACAAGATATCATCAACATATAGAACGAAGAATGCTGTAGACTATCTTCTTATATACACAAGGTTCGTCAATGTTCTGTTCAAAACCATAAGATTTTATCGTAGTATCAAATCTTATATTTCAGGATCTAGACAGTTGTTTCAACCCATAAATGGATCAATTAAGCTTATAGACTTTCTGTTCCTGTCTTTTTTCAACGAACCCCTCTGGTTGAGACATAAAAATACTTTCATCAAGACAGTCATTCAGAAAAGTTGTCTTGACATCCATTTTCCATATCTCATAGTCATAATATGTAGCAATGGCAAGAAGTATTCTTATTGATTTGATCATGGCAAGAGGAGAAAAAGTTTCTTCATAATCAACTCATTTTCTTTGGGTAAAACCCTTTGCCACGAGTCTGACTTTATAGGTCTGTATCTTGCCAGTTTGGTCTCGTTTTCTCTTGAAGATCCACTTAAAACCTATAGGTGTAACACCTTGTGGTTGATCTACAAGTTCCCAGACTGAGTTGAAGTACATAGACTCCATTTCATCATCCATGGCTTTTATCCATTGTTCCCAGTCAACATCTTCCATTGCCTTCTTAAAGGTTAATGGATCCTCTAAACCATCATCTTGTATGATGTTTTGAGTTTCTGTTAAATCCATGTAGCGTTCAGGTTGTTGAATAACCCTCCCACTACGACGAGGCATTCCCAACTCTTGGGATAGACGTGATGGGACAACAACCGTTGTTGATGGACCAGCTTGATCAACAACTCTTGTTGATCTTTCTGTAGTATCTTTAGACAGTTCTTGCAATATTAGTTTACTGTGAGGTAGATGATTTTTAATATGATCCTCTTCCAAGAACGTTGCATTTGTCGATACAGACACTTTATCTTCTTGGGGATCATAAAATTATCCTTCTTTTGTTTCTATGGGATATCCTAAAAATAGGCACAATTTCGAACGTGATTCCAATTTCTTAGAATTCTGTACCAACACGTGTGTTGGACAACCCCAGATACGGAAATGTAAACTTGCTTTCCGTCCTTTCCATAATTCATATGGTATTTTTGAAACACTTTTTGACGGAACAACGTTCAGAATATAAACTGTAGTCTGTACTGCATTCCCCCAAAAGGATTGAGATAATAAAGCATAACTCATCATGGACCGAACCATGTCCAACAAGGTTCGATTTCTTCTTTCTACAAGACTGTTTTGTTGTAGTGTTCCAGGTGCTGTGAGTTGGGATTGAATTCCATGATCTACTAGATAGTTCTGGAATTACAAATCCATATACTCACTACCTCGATCAGATCGAAGTGTTTTAATTCTTTTACTTAACTGATTTTTAGTCTCAGCCTTAAATTCTTTGAACTTTTCAAGAGTTTCAGACTTGTGACTGATTAAGTAAATATAGCCATATCGAGAGTAATCATCAATAAAACTAACGAAGTACTGATATCCTCATCGAGTTTTAACATTCATCGGACCACATAGGTTTGAATGTATAAGTTCAAAAGATTCTTTGGTACGAAGACCTTTGTCAGAAAAAGATCTTTTCGTCATTTTTCCCTCAAGACAAGATTCACATGGAGGTAGGGAGCTGTCTTCAAACTGATTTAGATGACCATTTTTTATCAAACTCTCAATCCTATTGAGATTAGTGTGACCAACCTGAGGTGCCAAAAATAGGCGTTGGGAGAAATTTTTCGCTTTTTATTATGAGTTTCAGCCATTTTAAACATCTTTATATTTAAAATGGCTCTTGCTTCAATTGGTTGTAATATGTATAAGTTATTTTCAAGTCTAGCAAAACAAATATGAACACTTCTTGAATAAACAAACACTTCATTACATTCAAAAGATACACTATACATATTCTCTAAAAGACAGGAAATGGAGATCTGATTTCTTTTCATCTTAGGTACAAAGAACATATTCTTGAGCAAAATAAAAGAATCTCCAAAAAAAACACTTTACATCTCCCACTGCTTCAACTGAAATGACTTCACCTGTTCCCACCTTCAAAGTCATCTCATATTTAGAAAGTCTTCTCCAAGAACTAGTTTCCTGTAGAAAAGTACAAATATGATTAGCAGCACCTGAATCCAATATCCAGGTAAGGTGAGAATTTTCCACTATATATCTTTTAACAACTAGTAAATCATATTTACCTTGTTTTTCCTTTTCTGCTTTCTTTTCAGCCAGATATTTTGGGTAATTTTGTTTTCAGTGCCCAACCTCTTCACAATGGAAACATTTTCCCTTAGGAGTTTTGTTTTTCTTCGTAGTGGATTTATTTTTCCCTTTTCTTTTCTTCTTCATTTGTAGAATTTTATCCTTAGAAGAAGACGGACCAACTTTCTTATCATCAACAGGTTTCGTACCAAACATGGACCCCTTGTAAAACTTTTTCAGTTTCGAAATAACATTTATTTATTTTTCCTTCAGTTTCATCATAGATTGATAAGTTTGCAACTCATTCAACAGCGTCGTTAAGTTATAAGTAATTTTTTTCATGACAGCATTTGTCCTTAATAGTAGATAGCTCTCAGGAAGATATTCTAGTATCATGCTCACTTGACTTGTCTCGTCTATCATTGCCCCATGAGCCTTTACAATGTTAAAATGGACCATCATGTCGAGAACGTGTTCTCTTACGTTGGTCCCATCTTTCATGCGAGTCACATACACATATTTGATGGCTTCAAACGATGACAGTTGACCGAACATCTCATGTAATGATGTCATAATCTCACGAGCTGTGGGCATGACCTCATGTTTCTTATTGAATATATCATATATACTCGCTAAGATATAGGCTCGGGCTTTCTCGTTCCCCCTTACCCACCTATCATAGACGTCTCGAAAATTTTGAATAGCCATTGAATTGGGAACTGGAGAACATTCCTCAGTCAACACAAACCTGAAATCGTCTACTACTAATATTGTGTTAATGTTCGACTTCTAATTCGAATAACCCTCTCCGTTAAATTTGTCAGAAGCAAGCAATTGTATGATTGAGTTCGACATTGCTGAAACATTTTAAACAAACTCTATTAAATATGCATCTAAATCCAGTTTTAGCAAAACTAATAAAGTACCCAATAAATATTTATTTATTTGCAACAATACTTAAGTGAATTAGAACCAATGCTACCATGGGGCAGTCAAGAATTCCTTCACAAAAGCAAGACAGTTCTTGACCAAATACTATTATCCAGAATAACTCATATTCCAATAGTTCTTTTGGTTATCGTTTTCGGTCAAGATCTTTATTAACAATTAGTAATTCTTGTAAGTGTGACTCGCCATTTTCAAATCTTATAGGACGGTATGAATATGCCTCCGAGATAGAAGACAATATCCAAGACGGAACTATAAGGACCTATTCATTTTACTGAAGCCTGGGTTGTTCTGAATCCTATGTTACAACCCTCCGTAGGGATCACCGCGGTTAACGACTAGCTAGTACTGCATAAAAACGATAGCAGGCGCAACATAGAAATCTCACGGTTCAAACTAATGAACAGACGTAGGACAATGTTGACACATTTCCTTCACCCACTTACTATGAACCACTTCCCTCATTTACCTTGTTATCGACCCATGCAAACACTTTCCATATGAAGCAGTCGAGGTAAAATCGACATGTAGCTGAGCATGGATCTCACAATGTAAACTCTTGAGGACGTGAGAGCTAACAACTATATATCAAATATATTGTTAATCTCTCACTGAAGTGTTCTAAAAATTTGGGTAATTTACTTAGGCATGACGAGTAATTTCATACAACCTAAGTGTAAGTGGTTTTATCCAAATATAACTCTTATAATTGGATTTAACCTACAATGTCTAGGTGATAAACCATTTTATTACCTCAAATCGCTCACGCAAGCTCATAAAATTAGTTAACAACTCTCAATAGTTCGGTCATAATCCCCAGGTAGGAGGTGTTCCGTAAACCGTCAACTTAAGTACCCCCAGCTTAGACAGGTTTATGAATCGATATGAGTTTGTGATCATATTTTATAAGGTAACAATCTATTTTAACATTTAAAATTAGTTGTTAACCTAAGTGAGCATGCAACTGTTCTTTGTTATGGATTTTAAACGTCTAACCAATTTTATAACAACTTACAAAATTTAGACATGCTCAACAAAGGTATCTAATATAACCATTATATTAAACACAACCATATCATGCATACTATATATTATAACAATTATAACATAATTTTAATGCATGTAACATGCTTCCTACGGTTTTAAATCTACATGGCATATTGTATGCATATACATGAATTATTTAATTATTACATACATCTCATGCATAAACAATTAAATACTAATTGATACAGTTTTCGTTTTGGCATAAACAAGTAAATAGATCCCTAACTATTACAAACAGCTTCAAAATCGTCTTTGAACGGCTCGAACCACTCTAAACCGAACCCAAACAACTTGAACCGGGCTGGATGAGTCTGAATCAGACCAACAAAGTTTGAACCAGACCAGCCAAGACCCTTTGAGGCTGAACCGGATTGGACCTTAAGAAAATCGGTCGAACCAGCTGCTCTCGGTTCAACCTCAAAGTCTTATTAAGGCCGATCGTGTAGCGCTGAAGGCAATCGTCTAGTGTCATCGCCTTAGGTTGAGAGAAGGTACATGATCGCTTAGTGTTTTGCCGAGACTAAACGATCGCTTAGCTCTATCGTGTAGAACTATACGATTGCTTAGTTCCATCACCTTGCTATCGCTTAGCTCCATCGCATAAAACTACACGATCGTTTAACACCATCGCCCAGTGCTTTCATGTCATCGTTTAGTATTCGTCGGAGCTAAACGATCGCTTAGCTCCATCGTATAGAACATTATCACGTTGCTTAGCATTTGTCTACATGATCGCTTAGCTCCGCATCTAAACGATCGCTCAGTACTATCGTGTAGCACTTCATCACATCACTTAGCATGCGTCATAGCTAAATGATCGTATAGTGTCATCGTTTAGCAAATTCAACGTATCATTTAGTTCCACACCAAAACTAAACGATCACGTAGTGATATCGTATAGCAAATAAATGCATCGCTTAGCTCCCGCAGGTACACGATCGTTTAGCGTTCAACATCACAACGACCAGCGCCCATTGCTAAATGATCATCTAGCTTTTCTTCACATCATGTAACAACTAGAACTAAACGATCGCTTAGCAACTGAATCTCAACAACGAATTTGAGCAGAAGCTGAAAAAATTGGAACAGCAGCTTGGCCTCCTTCACTTGTTTCTTCAATTACATTTTAATTTCAACTCTAATGATTCCAAATAAATTACAGACTCTTACTAACACATAAAAGCTCATCAAACAAGAGCCAATTATAAATTTAATTGAGAAATTAAAGAGAATTGAGATGCCAAAACTTAGAAAATCATACCAGTGCATCAATTTCATACATTTCATGAAAAACACCGACCACACTAAAATTAAATCGAATTGAATGCTTAAAAGATGCTCTGATACCAATTGAAAGAGTTAAATAACGTGCAGCGGAAGTATCAAGGATCCATAAGCATTCCAATTCACTAATTTTGGCAGAAACTAAAGCATGCTTTTCTGAAAAGGGAGTTTTAAGATCATATCTTTGAAGAACTCTCTAAGAGCTTGATTGTACAGCGGCAGTCTTCACCAAAGATCACCGTGAACAACCTCAAGATCTTTCCCACTATCCTCTTGGAGCTTTAGACAGAGTTGTGGGACTCAAGAACAACTTGAATCGATGAAGAACAATGAAGAACTCACAGCAGCCCAATTGGAAGAACTCTTTCTTCTCGCAGAGATTTTCTCTCAAAATTTCTATATTAGCTCTCTTCAAATCACTCCAAACTTCTTTATTTATTGCAGATGAACATGCAAAGAAGTTAATTGCATGACTTGTAGCTCATGCTTGGAGTATTTAATGAAGAGAAGGAGATGGGGTTTGTGTGAGCATGGTGAAGATGATAATGGAAAAACAACATTTTCTATTTTGTACCATGCAAAACGATTTTCAATTTTCCTTTTAAAAGCAAAATTTGATTTCAAAACCATGATTAATAAACTAAAAAAAGATTTTCTAAAATTAATTTCATAAATTAATTTAAAATATTAATTAATTTAATATTAAATATTAAATTAATTTTTGCACAATAATCATCTTCATATATTTAAATCATATTTAAATATATATTCTTCTATTCCGTTTCATTTGAACATTTCAAATTAATTTCTCAAGCTACTCTAAAGCTTATCCATTTATGAGCTAGTAGGGGGACCTCGCAGACCTACAGATCATGAGCTCCAACGATTCGAGATTAATCGGCTAAACTCATTAGTTCGATCTAACCCCTATTCGTTAATTAATGGGACACTCCACTATAGCCCATAGTTGAATTCCCCTCACTGTAGATATATTATGTCCACTTAATAACCAAAATCAGTAAATCGATCCTTTACAAGTTGTTTGTAATCACAGCTAGGTCAAAAATACTGTTTTACCCCTGTGAATACATCTTATTCCTTAAGTTCCTACTGACCCTCTAATAAACAATTCTGATTCATAATCTCTATGAATCAAATTCTTTCTCTATCATGAGAAGGCGGCAACCGATTGTTCAAAACCTGGAATCAATACTTAAGAGAACACCTATCTGCTAACCCTAAATAGGGTAGGAGTGAATTCCATCTTATAAGGCTATATCCCCAGATATTCATCCGGTCTTATCCCCAAAATGGTAAGCTTATTGAGCAGTGTTGTTGGACTACTCTCACCGTTTGCAGATCAAAGGATAATCTCGAACAAACAGAAGTTCATAGCTAGCTCAGGATTAAGATTGAGTTAACCTAGGTTACATAATAAATGAAATAATCAGTTTTAACAGTAAACGGTCGTTATAAAGAAAAGTGACTATTTTTATGGTCCGATCTATATTCAAACTCATTGCATAGAATACCCCACTCACATATCTCAACATGGACGATTTTTGGATCACATTGTTTGTAGCACTTTACAATTTCTAGTAACAACTACAGAGTGGGCCACATCCAATAGTGTTACCAGGATTAGATACCCAATTTCATCCATATACTTATTAGACCATTTAGGCTATATATTATCAACCTGATCCTGTTTATGTCATTACATGAAGTTACAGCATTCAGACTATAGCCAAGGATGTGTTTATTGGATTTCCATAATAAGATGCAAAATCAATAAGTCATTATTATTGATAAATAGATTGTTTAACATGAACTGCGAGTTCTAGGACATTCCCAATAGAGAAGAGGTTGATGCGGTGCTTAGAGCTGGCCAAGAGAGACACCGTAGTCTCTATATATTTGTTTAAATTACAATGTAATTACGAATATTTCTTAATAGGTTAATTTCAATCTCATTTGTGTGGTCGGGGTAGTTTAGACTTTTATAAATTCGTTTATTTTTTATTTTTAATATTCGGCCATTTGTACGAATAAAATATTGATTTACTATTTTTACAAATGAAAAGTTAAAATCTGTTATTCCTCTTGTTAGCTCAAAATAAAATCTAATGAACTCGACCACCCAAAATCTCATCAATTTGAAATTTGAATATACATTTATTGTGAAGCAAATAATTAAAAAAAAAAAAGATTTAGATCAAATAGCATATTAAAACTAACTTTAGTTAATCAACAAAAATTATAATTAAAAACTAAAAATTTAGACATGAAATAAACAAATATATCGTATGCAGAATAGCTATCAAACAAAATCTGATGAGCCCTACGAATACCTTATACTCGTAAACAATTAAAATTTCATGATATGTTGTACACGTACTAAAGCAACTGAAATATTGGTTGGTATGTAACATGTAAATACCTCACAATATCTAGAATCTTTTCATATTTTGTCACACACTTTATATTAAAAATAACTTAAACTCCACCCACATACCTTGTAATATCTAAACTATTCATCACACATACCTTGTAATAGCTAAATTATGTATCAGACTCCACACATATACCTTATAGTGGCTAAATTATTAAAATCATGCAAAAACAAATACTATGTACAAAACAATCATCATGTGGACCTAACCAATATTCTATATTAAAAACAAAGTCTAGGTCAAAATCTAAACAACTTATTCTCAACTTGGCATGGTGCCCATTATACACACTAGATTTACCACCACCAAAATTACCCTTTCTCCATCACAAACTCTCATGTTGTCTACCCTACTACAACTTTTCTATAAAAATATCAATTCTTTTCAAAGTTTTAATTCATCCTTCATTCCAATCCTCATCGATTTAAAAACCTCACAAATTAGTATGAAAAAATACCTCGAATCAATTTGTAAAACTTAATAAAAAATACAATACATACCTTAAGTTTGAATATAGTTTGAGAATATCAATCCAATGACCAAATGATCAAGCAATGCCACTTCCATAAAAGATTGTAGAAAAAATTTTGAAATGTTACACACATGAAGGTAAAAAGATACTTTTTAACATGTATATATATATATATATACACATATAGATATAGATATAGATATAGATATATGTATGTATATACATATATGTGTGTGTGTATGTATATACACATATATATATATGTGTGTATGTATGTGTATGTATATATATATATATACATCTATATGTATATATATATATATATCATGAACAATGATAGAATCGATAATAATTTATTGATATCACTAGATAAAGGTAGAATATTCTTTTAGGAAAAAAAATGAAATTTTGATTTGTATTTAAACCACCTTTAGTATTAAAAACACAAGATAAAGAATCAAATCCCTACCAGATCTACCTAACAAATTTAAAAACTACAAAAAAAAAAAAAAAAAATCACTTAAAATTGTGGGAGAGATTATTCACTCTCCTTTAGAGCTACAATGAGATTGAGGGGTAAGAGGAAAATTAATTATAGGAATGGGCCCTTCACACAATGTAATTGGTATAATCATAAAATTTTAAATTTGAATTTCTACGTAAAAGACGTAAAGAATAGACACATATTATATTAATGTCTTGAACATTTCATTGTTAACAAAAAAAAATCTATTGCGTTCTCTATTTTCACTAATATTAGTGGTTATTTACAATTTAAATCTCACCTACGTTTTATACATATACATATATATGTGTGTGTATTTATTTATTTATTTATTTATTTATTTATTTATTTCTCTCTCTTCCATGCATACTCTTTCTCCCATGCATATTCTCTCTCCCTCATGCATACTCTCTCTCCCATGCATATTCTCTCCCCTATGCATATTTTCTCTCTCCCCAATAATATATTTAATATATTCTCTCTCCCATAATTCATACCCATTTCTTCCTCCTCCCTCTCTTTTCTCCTTCCCCCTCCCTCTCTTTTCTCCTTCTGGCAGTGTGAGTTGTAGGCGGTAGACGACGACGGGGGATGAATTGATGGCTTGACACGAGATGACGCAAAAAACTTGTGATGAATCGATGGCGTGGACGGAGTGGGGCGAATCGATGATGACAGGTTGAGCAGAATTGATCGACAGCATGACGAAACGAACAAATCCAATCGACAACGACGGGGAGAGAGATCCGTGGCGGCCATGGCTGAAAAAGAAGAGATGAAGATGGAAGGTTATGTATTATAAACCCCCATATGAAGATGGACTTTATTTTTTCCTATTTTTTATATATAATATGATAAATATGTACTTTTTTTAGCTTTGGTAGGAAATTTGATATATATTGTGATATATGTATTCGTTTATTTGATATAAATAAGTGTTTTTTTATTTAGATTTATTGTAATATGATAAATATACTGTGATGTAAATGAAATTTATGAGGATTTATATATTGTGGTATATTTCTATTGGGTTTTATGTCATAAAACTCGCAGTTTGTAAAATGATAAATATTTTCTATGATCAATATACTTATTATTGATTTTATAAATTGTATGAAAGTCTAAATCCAATAAATTATGACCCATGAATATTGTATGAGTACTTGAACTTTATGTGGAGACATAAGAGTGGATCAGGTTTGAGTAAATAGTCAAAATAATCTATAGTACATGAATGAGGTTGGGTACCTTATTCTAGTAACACCATTGGATGTGCCCTACTCTGTAGCTGTTACAAAGAGTTGTAACGTGCTACATACGATTTGATCCTAATTCGTACATGTTATGACATAAGGAGTGGGGGCATCCTATTCAATGAGTTTGCATAAGATCGGACCAAGAAATAAATCACTCTTACTTTATAACGTTGTTTACTGTATAAGACTGACTATTTCACCTAAATGACCTAGGTAACTCGATCTTAATCCTGAGCTAACTATGAACTCCTATTTATTCAGGATTGCTTTTAGATTTGCATAGGTGAGGGTTGGCTCAACAGCGGCGGCTCATTAAGACTCCCATTTCAGGGGTAAGACCGAATAGATAGCTAGGGGAACATAGAGTGCAAAACGAAGTTCACATCTACCCGATTTTAAGGATAGGAGAAAGATTGTTCTCTCAATATTGAATTCCAGTTCTTGAACAAGGGGCCCCACCCTCTCACTGGGCTGAGAGTGTTTAGTTTAGTGATTGGATCACAAACTAGTTGTTCATTAGAAGATTAGTAGCAACTTGAGGAATAAGACATAATCTCTAGGGTAAAACAAATATTTGACCCAACCGTTATTTCGAACAACTTGTGAAGGGTCGACTATGCTGATTATGGTTAAATCAAGTGGACATAATATATCTACAGTGAGGGAGTGCAACCGTGGGCTTTAGTGGAGTGACTCATTAGTTAATGAATGGGATTAATCTAGTCTAATGAGTTTAGCCAATTAATCTCGGATTGTTAGAGCCCATGATCTGTAGGTCCACGAGGTCCCCTTACTAGATCATAACGAACTAGCTCTAGAATAGCGTGATAAGTTAATTTGAAACGTTCAAATTAGAATTAAGAGAATTAGTAATTATATGAGATATAATTACGTGTTTAATTTGAGAATTAAACGGAATAAGAGAATTTATATTTAAGTATGATTTAAATATATAAAGATGGATGTGTGTAAAAATTAATTCAATATTTGATATTAAATTAATTAAGTTTTTTTAAAAAATAATTTATGAAATTAATTTCTATTTTTTAGTTTTTAAAATTAAAATGGATTTTGGAAATATCAAAGTTTTTATTTTGAATAAAATTGAAAAATTGAAAAATTGAAAAAACGAAAACACAAATGGAAAATCATGTTTTCCATTATCCATCTTTTTACTTGCTCACACAAAAGCCTTCATCTTTGCCTTATCTTACTCCAAGCATGAGCTGCAACTCATGCAATTCTCTCCCTTGCATGTTGATCTGCAATATATTGAAGAGTTTGTAGTGAAATTCGGGCATGCAATCAAGAGAGAATTTTAGTATTAATTCAGGTTGAAGAACCTTATCTTACTCCAAGCATGAGCTGCAACTCATGCAGTTCTCTCCCTTGCATGTTGATCTGCAATATATTGAAGAGTTTGTAGTGAAATTCGAGCATGCAATCAAAAGAGAATTTTAGTATTAATTCAGGTTGAAGAAAGGGTTCTTCAACAAGATTGCATATATGAGCTATTCTCCTTCATCCCTTGATTCAAGCTTGTTTTGAGTCCCACAACTCAATCTAGAGCACCAAGAGAATAGTAGGGAAGATCTTGAGGTGGTCTGCAACAAGATTTGGAGAAGATTGCAGCTGGAGAACAAGCTTTGAAGAAGTTTTACAAGAGGTATGTCTTGAAACTCACTTGTTTTCTGCAAGAGCATGTTTTGTTTTTGCCAAAATTAGTGAATTAAAGTACTTAAATGATCCTTGTGCTTCCGTTGTTACTGATACATTCCTATAATTGGTATCAGAGCATCATATAAGCATTCAATTCAGTTTAATTTTGGTTTGGTGGGTGTTTTATATGAGAAATATGAAATTGATGCACTGATATGGTTTTCTGAGTTTTGGCAATTTAATTTTCTTTAATTTCTCATTTAAATTTATAATTGGCTCTTGTTTGATGAGCTTTTATGTGTTAGTAAAAGTCTTTAATTTATTTAGAGTCATTAGAGTTGAAATTAAGATGTAATTGAATGAACGAGTGAATGAGGTCAAGCTGCTGTTCCAGTTTTTCAGCTTCTACTCAAAATCGTTGTTGAGGTTTAGTAGCTAAGCGATCGTCTAGTTCCAGGCACTACACGATGTGAAGAAAAGCTAGATGATCGTATTGCAATTGGCACTGGTCGTTGTGATGTTGAACGCTAAACGTGAAGGAAATCGGATTCGAGATTTCCATGAGCAGCAGAAAAAGATTATTCCAAATCACAATCATGAATGAACAATTACATTTACAGTTGACTTCAAACAAGCGATTATACAATTCATATAGAAATTGCAACATGAATAACTACAAATGCACAAAGGGAATACTCTATGAACATTTGAAGAAGCGTCTCTATGCTCCGTTGTGCATGACCGCTCGAACAACAGCAACCTCAAACGCTCGATCTACATAACCACAACACAACACGAACACTTTGCACTCGTCCTCAACGATTGCCTCGATCACGAACTCCTCAGCAACAGCACGAACGGCCTCTAGAGAACCTCGACATTGTCGAGTTAAGTAAGACACAACCAACAAGGCTACCTTAGTATTCTTAATTTGAGAATCAATAGGGTGGACTCTGTTCGGGCTTGGATTAAGGAAGACGAAGGGGTAAACACCGATTGTGTACATGACTGGAAAAGTGGGAGATGGCAGAGACCTATCATATAGGTCGATGCCCAATACACATCTAGATGTGTATAAGAGACAGCTATATTTATAACCTATAGTTTTAATATTTCATCTCATGAAACATATAAACCATAGTTCTTTTTCTATTCCATGGTACTTAATGTAAATCTCATTTACATCAATCCTCCACTAGATGTATCTCATAGATCAAACCGATTACTATAAAAATAATTTTTTTTTAACTATGTTTAATGGATACTTTTAGCTCATGATTCTATTTAGTTTTTTAAACTATGATTCCTTTTTTTATCAAAATTCGACTTTTACAGTATATATAATCAAAATACCTCTTGTCAATTTGAACATTTCAAATCAACACCAATAACTGATCCTCAACTGAATCCATTGAGCTACTAAGGGGACCTTATGGACCTGTAGCTCGAAGCACCAACGGTACGTGAATAACTAACTAAACTCTTTAGTCACAGGATCCACATCCGTTAACTGTTAAACACTCCACTAAAGACTGATAGATGAACTCTTCTTACCACAAATGTATTATGTGTCCATCTTAACCAATCAGCAATGCGACAACCCTTCACAGATCACTTGTAAGTATAGCTGGGCCAATAACCATTATGCCTCTGTAGTTACATCTTTCTCCTTAAGTACCATTGATCCCTCTAATAAACATAAGCCATAGTCCTACTATGACTGAGTCTTCTCTTCTAAAGAGAAGTTGTGGCCACTATGTTCAGGCCCCGGAATCAACCCTTAAGGGAGCAATCTCTCTACTTATCCCTGCTTCGGAAAAGGAGTGAATTCCATCTTGTGGATGGAGGTCCCAGCTCCCAGATCAGACAAGTTCCCAGAAAGGTAGGCATGTTGAGTTGGCAATCTAGCCACTCTCACCCATACTAATCAAAAGATCACCATCAAAGGCAGGAGTTCCCAAAACACTCAGGATTGAGGTCGTGTCACCTATGGTCGTTTAGGTGAGATACAAGTCTCTAGTATCAACAGCGTTATATACAGAGTCTAGTAATCTGGTGGTTCAGGTCTTTTATAAACTCTTTGTATAGGACACCCTCGCTCCACGTCTCCACATGAATAGTCAGGATCTACCATCTGTAGTAGTTTATAACACTTGCAAACCTCTACAAAGCGGGTCGTAACTGTAGTGTCACCAAGAATAGGTATCCCACCTTAATCCTTATACTACAGATCTATTTAGGTTATCACTTAAGGTATGATCCACTTGTATATCACATATACATGCTTAAGTTCACATAAGATAACCAAGGAGCTTTGTTTATTGGATATGAGTAAATGCTAGAATTAAATAGCACTTATTTTATTCATTAAATAATGTGTATCTTTACAAAAAAAACGAGACTCCGGGAGAATTAGGACACCAATCTCAATAATCTCCCACTTGTCCTAATGACTCGGGAGACTAATGTACAATACAATATAAAAATGTACAATATACAATAAACTAGGGCATACCCCAGTATCATCTCCCACTTGCCCTAGACAAGATGTCACATGTCCCGCAGACCTAGACCCTTTAGGTGACCCTCGAACACTTTAGCCGTGAGGGCCTTTTACAAAGGGATCAGCAATGTTGTGCTCCGATGCGATCTTCGTGACTATCACATCATCGCGATACACAATCTCCCTGATCAGGTGATATTTCCATTCTATTTGCTTACCCCGACGATGACTCCGAGGTCCTTCGAATTTTCCACAGCCCCATTGTTATCACAATACAGGGTGATAGGCAAATCCATATTTGGAACAACTGCCAAATCTCAAAGGAACTTCCTCATCCAAACAGCCTCTTTAACTGCTTCACAAGCTGCCACGTATGTTGCTTCCATAGTGGAGTCCGCGATGCATCCTTACTTGATGTTTCGCCAAACTGCAGCCCCTCCATTCAGAGTAAACATTGACCCCGATTTCGATTTGCGAGAATCTCGATCGGTCTAAAAGTCAGAATTCGTGTATCCTGTAAGGATCAGATCCTTATCTCCATACACAAGCATATAGTCCCTCGTTCTCCGAAGATACTTGAGGATTGTCTTGATCATCGTCCAATGATCAAATCTTGGATTGGACTGATACCGACTAACAATCCCTACTGCATAGAAAATGTCGGGTCTGGTACACAATATTGCATACATCAAGCTTCCTACAGCAGAAGCATAGGGAATCTATCTCATCTCCTCAACCTCTTGAGGTGTCTTAGGACATTGATCCTTCGACAGAATGATTCCATGCCTGAAGGGTTACAAACCCCTCTTGGAATCCTACATTCTGTACCTGATCAACATTTGATCAATGTACGATGCTTGAGATAAGGCTAACCATTTGTTCTTACGATCCCGAATAATTTGGATCCCGAGAATATACTGTGCCTCACCCAAATCTTTCCTTTGGAACTGGACAGCTAGCCAACTCTTAATGTCAGTTAAATACCATACATCATTCCCAATGAGTAGGATATCATCCACATACAGTACCAGAAAAGCTACTGAGTTGTTGATGATCTTCTTGTAAACACAAGTCTCATCAACGTTCTCGTCAAAGCCAAACGATTTGACAGTAGTGTCAAATTTGATGTTCCAAGATCTAAATGCTTGTTTCAACCTATAAATAGACCTATTAAGCTTGCAAACTCTTTACTCTTGATCTGGAACTATGAACCCTTCTGATTGAGTCATATAGATGGTCTCCTCAAGATTACCATTAATAAAGGCAGTCTTGAAGTCCATTTGCCATATTTCATAATCATAAAATGTGGCTATGGACAAGTGAATCCTTATAGACTTCAACATGACAACAGGTGAGAAAGTTTCCTCATAGTCAACTCCCTCAACATGGGTATAACCTTTTTCCAAGAGTCTAGCCTTAAAGGTTTGCCACTTTCCATCTACACTTCTTTTTCACTTATAGATCCACTTACACCCAATAGGTCTTACCTCATCAGGTGGATCAACAAGCTCTCAGATGTTATTCAAGTACATAGACTCCATTTCCTAGTTCATGGCCTTAACCCATTCATCTTTGTCAACATCCTCCATTGCTTTCTTAAAAGACAATAGATCCTCGAACCTATCATTCGTAATGACATTTTGGGCTTCAGTCAAACCAATGTAGCGATCCAATAGGTTTATAACCCTCCCACTACGTCGAGGCAATCTCAACTCTTGAGTTGGGTGACTAGACGACCAGACCTCAACAACTCTTGTTGATCTGTTGGCCTGTTCAACAACTCTTGTTGAACCCTGAGCAGTCTCAATCTTACGAGAGATCTCACGTAAAACGAGATTACTTCGTGGCTTATGATCCCTCATGTGGTCTTCTTCCAAGAAGAGAGCATTAGTGGATATTCTCACTTGGATCATAAAAGTATTCTCCTCTCGTTTCCTTGAGGTAGCCTACAAAGAGGCAAACCTTCGAACGCAGTTCCAACTTCTTCGGGTAAGTTGCTAGCACATGTGTCGGACAGCCCTAAATCCTGAAGTAGCGTAAACTACCTTTACGGCCTCTTCATAACTCAAAAGGTGTTTCAGAAACACTTTTCAAGGGAACGTTGTTCAAGATATAACATGTAGTCTGCATTGCATAACCCCAAAATGAGTTCGGAAGATGAGCATAACTCATCATAGACTAAACCATGTCCAATAAGGTTCTGTTTCTCCTTTCTGATACACTATTCTACTGAAGTGTACCAAGGGCCAAGAGTTAGGACGTAATACCATGTTCTATCATATAGTTTTGGAATTGGAGGTCCATATACTCTCCACCATGATCAGATCGTAGTGTTTTTATCTTCTTACCTAACAAGTTTTCAACTTCAGCCTTATACTCCTTGAACTTGTCAAGGACTTCAGACTTATGTTGCATTAGGAAGAGATACCCAAACCTTGAATAATTATCTATGAAAGAGATGAAATATTCATGCCCACCACGAGCTCTAACATTTATCAGACCACAGAGGTCTGAATGTACAAGCTCCAAGGCTTCCTTGGCTCTGTAACCTTTGCCAGTAAAAGGTCGTTTGGTCATCTTGGCTTTGAGGTATGATTCACATACCGGCAAAGAGTTTTCTTCTAAACTCTTTAGAAGTCCACTTTTCACCAACTTCTCAATCCTGTTGAGGTTGATGTGACCTAACCTAAGATGCCAAAGATGGGCATTTTCCTTTGGATAAACCTTTGGTCTTTTAGCTGTTGTTGACGTACCGAACATTTCAGTGTTAAACAAGGCTTTTATGACTAACGACCTTAGTACATATAAGTTATTTTCCATTGAACCATAACCAATCTCCATTCCATTCTTGAAAATAAACATTTTATTCTTAGAAAATGAGACGGTATAGCCTTGTTCAATGAGACAAGAAACCGAGATTAAGTTCCTCTTAATATGAGAAACAACAAAAACATTATCTAGTAACAGATAACGTTTCTTGTCAACAAATAACTTCAGACTGCCTACAGCAACAGCTGAAACAATCTCACTAATACCGACTCGAAGAGTCATCTCTCCTTGTGGCAACGTTTGCCAAGAACTGAATCCTTGGTAAGAAAAACTGACATGATTGGTAGCACCTGAATCAAGGATCCAGGAAGAATCATCATTCTCTACCAGACACGTCTCCAAGACCAATAAATCATATTTACTGTCATGTCTTCTCTTTTGGAGAGTAGTAGGATCGAGGTCGTTTTCCACGAAATTTGTTTCACACGACTCTTTCCACTGTAAATAATGGGTTATTTTTAGAAGCTTTAAACAGAAATACTAACGAGCTGCTAAAAAGAAAAACACATTGACCTACGTTAGGTTTTAAGCAAATACCTGTTGTAAAACAAAACAACATCCAATAAAGTTTTAGCAAAACTAATATGAACACCATGTGACATCTAGTTTCGCAATGACACTTCAAAGGTTTAGGACAAAAGCCACCGAAGGGAGGTCAGTTATCCCTCCTCTGAATTGAGAATTTCTTAACTAGTCATTAATACCAAAACAACTCTTGCTCCTATAACGACTAGCCATCATTGATTTGGCCAAGAGATCATTAATTTACTTAACAATCTCCCGTAAGTGTGACTCGCCATTTTAAGCCCTAGAGGTCCGTCCCAAAAGGCCAATCTGAAGGGAAAAAATCTGATTGGGGCAAAAACTAAAGTGACCCTATCCATTTCTGGAGTTCACCTTGATATTGACCAACTGCACAAAACCCATCCAAAGAGGGGACGCTCCGAAGGCGACACAAGGGCATACCGAATGATCTCATGGTGTGAACCAATGACAGAGACCATAGGACGGTTGACACACACCCTTCACCCACTTACTATAACGCTCTCTCCATCCACCTTGATATTGACTCATGCAAACACCATCCAAAGGGGGATGCATTCTGGGCACCACGAGGCAAAGCATGAATCTCACGGTGTGAACATACAGAGAGAAACGTGAGTGGAATCATAGACATATCTGATACGCCTCTTCCTCCCACTGATTATTTTATAACATAGGGTTTAGCTAACTTAGAAAAAACATGGCTAAGGATTTTAACTAAGTGACTTTTAGGTTTGCCCAAGAGTAACATTTATCTTAGATAGTTGAACAACTTTTGATCATCATCCATTAAACTCTTTAACGGAATCTTTGACCAAATCATCGCATGCTTGTTGAAAATCTATCTAATTCACCTTTCCAGGTAGGTTCCCAGGTAGGGGTATTACGTTTCCGTCAACTTAAGAACCCCAGCCTAGCCAGAAATTGCCTTAGACAAAAGGTCCCTTATAGATAGGTTTACAACAAATTTAATCTTTTATTCAACCAATTTAATCCTATTAAACCAATGTTAAAAGATTAATCAAGGTTACTAAACTCTTTAGAACCATTTGAACATAAGTCTATCTCAATCCAATTTTAAAACCATTTTAAAAAACTTGAGTTCACCCTAAGTCCCATGTAACTCTAAATTATTGAATTTAGGTCTAGTTTCCTTTATAACACTTATAAACGGAAACAACCACCACAATGCGAAGCTAACACATGCAAGGCATTCATACGCTTATAAACAACCTAAGTGTCATGCTCAATGCATTGTCCATTCATTGCTACTTCTTATATGACACTTATACAAAACCGCAATGAAACAAGCAAAACATGCTTCCATTCACTCTTAGACTATAACACTTATAATAAAAGGATGATGCATGATAATGTTCACTGCATGCAAAATATAACTCTTATATTTCATAATGCATGCACATGCTTTCAAGTAATTTCTTCATGCTCGATTATAACATTTATAATACATGATGCATGAGTAATTGCACAACCTAAGGTGAGTTTTAACTATATGACAAACACTTTGATATATAAGCATCATACATCACATGTATAAACAACCAATGTTGATGAACCGGGTAAAATTGCCTTAAAAACACAAAAATAAAGCCAACTATTACAAAGACAAGGAGTCTCCAGTTCAAACAGGCGAACTGGGTCTTGAACCACTCGGACAAAGCATCGCTTCTCCAACCATCGTATACTAAGCACCCAGTGATCGTCTAGACAACAAAACAAACTCTTTGCTCTATCGCTTACCAGCGCTCCCAGAGCTAAATGATCATTTAGCATTTACTATACGATCGTTTAGAAAAATCCAAACAATCGTTTAGCTATTACTATACGATCGTGTACCTTTACTAAGCGATGAAGCTTGAAGTACAGGATCGCTTAGCACACTCTACACAATGCCCGCCTTCCGCGATCGTCTAAACGACTATGATGCTGCGAAGCACCATCGCCTAAGCGATCGCTTAGCTAGCGTCTCTGTATCGCATACGCACGATCACATAGGTAGTAATTAAGCGGATTGAGCTTGCTAAATACACGATCGTCTAGTGCGCGCCTTTTACTAAACAACGAGCATCACATGTTCCCACTACGATCATCTACCTCCAGCACCTACACGATCAGGCAACCAACACTACGCAATATGGTAAACGATTTACCCCATCGCTTAGAATTAGCTAAACGATCGTTTAGAAAATACCACACAATCGTCTAGAAAAATCTAAACAATCGCTTATTGAAATCCCAACGATCGTTTACCTGAGGCTACACGATCCGACCAACGTTTGGTCTTCTTCTTCGTTGAGAACCGCATCTTCATGCGGCGAAGCTTCATCATGTACAACTCGACGAAATCAAATTTTTTTAATTATAGACTCAATTACGATGTTAATTTCGCCCAAAACATAGGGGCCCTTACAATTAACACTTTGTAATACCAAAAGCTTTAACAAAAAAGCACTTTAAACCCGAAACATTCATCAATGCAACCACAGATATAGAAAACAGTTAACCACAAATGCACAAACCCACCACAACTAAAAAATGCATTCAATTCAGATCTGTAATTTGGAATATCAGAGAACCTGTCTCTGATACCAATTAAAGGAAGTCGGATTCGAGATTTCCATGAGCAGCAGAAAAAGATTATTCCAAATCACAATCATGAATGAACAATTACATTTACAATCGACTTCAAACAAGTGATTATACAATTCATACAGAAATTACGACATGAATAACTACAAATGTACAAAGGGAATACTCTACGAACATTTGAAGAAGCGTCTCCATGCTTCGTTGTGTATGACCGCTCGAACAACAGCAACCTCGAACACTCGATCTACACAACCACAACACACCACGAAGACTTCACGCTCATCCTCAATGATCGCCTCGGTCACAAACTCCTCAACAACAGCACGAACGACCTCCAGAAAACCTCAACGGTGTCGAGTTGAGTAAGACACCCCCAACAAGGCTACCTTAGTATTCTCGGTGTGAGAATCTAGAGGGTGGGCTCTATTCGGACTTGGATTGAAGCGAACGAAGGAGGAAACATCGATCGTGTACACGACTGGGCAAGTGGGAGATGGCGGAGACCTATCGTATAGGTCGATGCCCAATCGTTTAGATAAAGCTAAGCGATCGTCTAGCAAAAGCTATGCGATAGTTTAGCTCATCGTTTAGCTCAGTTTGTCACCTACAGACACTACACGATCGTTTACTTAGGGCAAGCGATCGTCTAGCAAATCTATGTGATCATTTGGTAAATATTGTGTGATCGTTTAGCACGCCACTGCACGATCGTTTAGCTCACCCTAGCCATCGTTTAGTAAATCTGTATTTACTTGATGACTTCGTGAGATTTTTTTGCACAAGAGAGAAAACTCAAAAAACTTTTTACGAAAACTTTTCAGCATTTGTAAATCATAGTAAAATTAGGAAAACCATTTTTCTTTTAAACTCACAGTTACCATGAATCCAATAACCACCCACTCAATTGGTTATTACAGAAAAAGAATTAATTATCCAATAATCAATATTATTATAAATATAAATGATAACTAACTTATCATACTATATTTATAACTTATAGTTTTAATATTTCACCTCATGAAACATATAAACCATAGTTCTTTTTCTATTCCATGGTACTTAATGTAAATCTCATTTACATCAATCCTCCACTAAATGTATTTCATACATCAAACTGATTATATCATATATAATCAAAATACCTCTTGTCAGTTTGAACATTTCAAATCAATACCAAGAACTGATCCTCAACTGAATCCATTGAGCTATCAAGAGGACCTCATGGACCTTAGCTCGAAGCTCCAACGGTACGTGAATAACTGACTAAACTCTTTAGTCACGGGATCCACCATCCGTTAACTGTCAGACACTCCACTAAAGACCGACAGTTGAACTTTTCTTACCACAAATATATTATGTGTCCATCTTAACCAATCGACAGTGCGACAACCCTTCACAGATCGCTCGTAAGTACAGCTGAGCCAATAACCGCTATGCCCTTGTAGTTACATCTGCTTCTTAAATACCACTGATCCCTCTAATGAACATAAGTCATAGTTTTACTATGACTAAGTCTTCTCTTCCAAAGAGAAGTTGTGGCCACTATGTTCAAGCCTCGGAATCAGCCCTTATGGGAGAAATCTCTCTACTTATCCCTGCTTCGAGAAAGGAGTGAATTCCTTCTTGTGGATTGAGTTCCCAGCTCTCAAATCAGACAAGTCCCCAAAAAGGTAGGCATGTTGAGTTGACAATCTGGTCGCTCTCACCCATACTAATCAAAGGACCGCCCTCAAAGGTAAGAGTTCCCAAAACACTCAAGATTAAGGTCATGTCACCTATGGTCATTTAGGTGAGATGCAAGTCTCTAGTATCAACGGCGTTATATACATAGTCTAGTCATCTCGTGGTCTAGGTCTTATACAAACTCTTTGTATAGGACACCCCCGCTCGCACTCCATATGAATGGTCAGGATCTACCATCTATAGTAGTTTACAACACTTGCAAATCTCTACAAATCAGGTCGTATCCGTAGTGTCACCAGGATCAGGTATCCTACCTTAATCCTTATACTACAAACCTATTTGGATTATCAGTTAAGGCATGATCTACTTGTATATCACATATACATCTTAAGTTCACATAAGATAACCAAGAAGCTTTGTTTATTGGATATGAGTAAATGATAGAATTAAATAACACTTATTTTATTCATTAAACAATGTGTATCTTTACAAAACAATGAGACTCCGGGAGAATTAGGACATCAATCCCAACAAAACGATCGTGTACCTGTAGAAGCTAAACGATGCGTTCAATTTGTTATACGATAGCACTAAGCGATCGTTTAGCTTTTCCGTGGGAACTAAACGATATGTTGGATTTGCTAAACGATGGCACTACACGATCGTGTAGCTGCAGCACGCGCTAAGCGATGCGATGAAGTGCTACGCGATAGCATTGAACGGTCATTTAAATACGGAGCTAAGCGATCGTGTAGACGAAGTGCTCAACAACGCGATGATATTCTATACGATAGAACTAAGTGATCGTTTAACTACGACGGATACTAAACGATGACATGAAGCGCTAGCTAGGGGTCGTGTAGTTCTATACGATAGAGCTAAGCGATAGCTAGGCGATGGTGTTAAGTGATCGTGTAGTTCTATATGATAGAGCTAAGTGATTGTTTAGCTACGGGTGACACTAAGCGATCGTGTACTTCTTCTCAACACTAGGCGATGGAGCTAGACGATTTCCTTCAACGCTACACGATCGACCTTAGCAAAACTTTGAGGTTAGACTGAGAGCAGTCGGTTCGACTGGTTTTCTCAAGGTCCAATCCAGTTCAGCCTCAAAGTGTTTTTGTCTGGTTCGATTCAGACTCATCCAGTCCGGTTCAAGATGCTTGGGTTCGGTTTTGAGCGGTTCGAGTAGTTCAAAGACGGTTTTGAAGTTGATTGTAATAGTTAGACTTTTGTTTGCTTGTTTATGCCAAAACTAAAACCATATCAATCTGTGTTTAATTATTTATAGATTTGATATATGTTAAAATTAAATAAATCTTGGATGTGCATACACTATGCCATTTAGATTTAAAATCCCACCAATGGAAGCATGTTACATGCATTGAAAATATGTTATAATCTATTATAAATATAGTATGCATGTTAGGGCTTTTTGTATTTAATATAAGTGTTATATTAAATATTGAATGCCTTTATATATGTTATGGATGTTTAGCACATCTAAAGTTTTATAAGTTGTATAAAATTGGGTTAGACATTTAAAATCCATAAACAACAGTTGTATGCTCATGTAGGTTGACCACCTGTTTTAATAGTTAAAACTTATAAAACTCGAGTTACAAACTCAACCGGTATATAATCCTGTCTAAGGTTGGGGGTACTAAGTTGACGGTTTACGGAACACCTCCTATCTGGGGATTATGGCCGAATTATTAAGCATTGGTAACCGGTTTTATGAGTATACGTGAGTGATGTGAAGTAATAAAATAGTTTATCACCTAGACATCGTAGGTTAAAATCCAATTATAATTATACTTGGATAAATCACATAGACTTAAGGTTGTTTTATTAGCCGAAAAGAACCTAAGTATAAATCTACCCAATAGAACACTTCAATAGTAGTTTAATAATTTCTATATGATAGAGTTATTAGAAAACTTCAGTGGGAGATTAATAACATATACGATACGTTATTTTTAGTTCTCACGTCTCTAAAAGTTCACAATCCAGATTTAAGCGGTACTTCATGTCACCCTGGGAGTGACCTCCCTACGAAAAGTATTTTTTAGCTTAAATCTAGATTTCAGTGAATAAGAGAAAGTTGTTCAAACATAAATCAATTATTCAATATATAGATTTCAACTACCACGTCTCCACATAGTTTACACCGTGAGATTCATATGACGCTTCGTATCACCCTAGAAGTGACCTCCCTACGGAAAGTGTTTTGTATGAGTCAATATCAAGGTAAACAGAGGAAGTAGTTCATAGTAAGTGGGTGAAGGATATGTGTCAATATATCCTATAGTCTCCTCCATTAGTTTGAACCGTGAGATTCCTATGTTGTGCCTGCTGATTAGCTTTAAGCGGCCCTTTGCTAGTCGTTTAGCGACAGCTATCCCTACGGAAGGTTGTAACATAGGATTTGGAACAATCCAAGGCTTCAGTAAAATGAATAGGATTTTATAGTTCCATCTTGGATATTTTCTTCTATTTCGAAGGCAAGTTCATACCGTTCTATTAGATCTAAAAATGGCGGGTCATAGTTACATGAATTACTAAGTTGTTAGTAAAGATCTTGACCAAAAACGATAACTAAACGACTCTAGGAATAAGAGTTATTCCAGAGACAATAGGAATAAGAGTTATTCCAGAGATAGTGTTTGGTCAAAATTGTTTGTTTTAGTGAAGGAGTATCTGACTGCCCCACGGTAGCACATATTCGGACTCACTAAAGTATTGTTGCAAATAAATAATAGTTATGGGTACATTATTACTTTTTGCTAAAACTTGATTTTGGATTTAGTTACAATTTCCTCATTAGAATTTGTTTTTATCAGCATGTCGAATTCTTCTAGAATACTCACTTCCGATTCAAATAATAGTAAAATCAAATCAACAAACAGATTACTAGCAGTTGATTACACCAAAAGAGTTTTAACAGAGGATGTCCTCTATCTCCCAACTCATCTGAAATTATGAATTATGTAGATGAGAGTGCAGAATTCGAACAACAAGATAAATATGATTTACTTGTTATTGAAGCATATTTAGTGGAAAAAGATAAAATCTGGATAATTGATTCAGGTGCTGCTAATCATGTTTGTACTATCTCACAGGAAATAAGTTCCTGGAGACAGTTGACAGAAAGTGAAACAATCTTTAAGGTAATGACCGGGGAAATTGTTTCAGCCAAAGCAATGAGAGATATGAAGTTATTTATAGGAGATAAGTACATTTATTTGAAAAATGAATATTATATTCCTTCTATGAAAAGGAATCTAATATCTGTTTCTTGTTTGCTAAAACAAAATTATAAAGTTTATTTCAAAAATGATGAAGTGTTCATCAATATAGGAAATAAACAGATTTCCTCTGCAAAATTAGAAAATAACTTATATATGTTAAAACCAACTGAGGTCAAAGCCGTATTGAACATAGAGATGTTTAAAACTGCTGGGACTTATAAGAAAAGGAAGATTTCTCCAAATGCCTATCTTTGGCACTTGAGATTGGGTTATATAAATCTCAAAAGGATTGAGAGATTGGTTAAGAATGGTCATCTAAATAAATTGAAAAACAGTTCATTACTACCATGTGAGTCTTGTCTCGAGGGTAAAATGACAAAAAGATCTTTTTTTAGAAAAGGTCTTAAAGCCAAAGAAACCCTAGAACTGATTCACTCAGACCTTTGTAGGCCTCTAAATGTTAAAGCAAGAGAAGGGTATGAATATTTCATCAGTTTTATAGATGATTATTCCAGGTATGGGCATGTTTACCTAATGCACCAAAAGTCTGAAACTTTTGAAAAGTTCAAAGAGTATAAGGTTGAGGTTAAAAACAAATTAGGTAAAAATATTAAAACGCTTCGGTCGGATCAAGGTGGTGAGTATATGAACTTGTAATTCCATAACTATTTGATAAAACATGGAATTCAGTCTCAACTCACAGCCCTTGGCACACCACAGCAAAACGGTGTGGCAGAAAGGAGAAACAGAACCTTGTTGGACATGGTTTGTTCCATGATGAGTTACGTTCAATTACCAAATTCTTTTTGGGGACACATAATTTAGACTACGATGTATATTTTGAACATAATTCCCTCGAAAAGTGTTTCTGAAATGCCTTACGAGCTCTGGATAGGATGCAAAGGAAATTTACGTCATTTCAGGATTTGGGGTTGTCCAGCACATGTGTTGGTGCAAAATCCTAAAGAGTTGGAACACCGTTCAAAAGTATGCCTATTTGTAGGCTACCCAAAAGAAACAAAATGTGGTTTCTTTTATGATCCTCAGGAAGATAAGATTTTGAAGAAACCTTCTCTCCAGTTATCATGATAAAGTCTATTAGAATACTCTTGTTCATAGCCACATTTTATGATTATGAAATATGGCAAATGGATGTCAAGATAGCTTTTCTGAATGGTTATCTTGAAAAGAGTATCTATATGTCTCAACCAGAAGGGTTTATACAGCAGGGTCAAGAGCAAAAGGTTTGCAAGCTTAATCGATCCATTTATGGATTAAAACAGGCTTCTAGATCCTAGAATATGAGATTTGACGCTGCGATCAAATCTTATGGCTTTGAACAAAATGTTGACGAACTCTATGTATACAAGAAAATCGTTAACAAAACAGTCGCTTTTCTGGTGTTGTATGTTGATGATATTCTACTCATTGGGAATGAGGTAGAATATCTAGCTGACGTTAAGAGATGGTTGGCTTCACAATTCCAAATGAAAGATTTGGGAGAAGCACAGTATGTTGCTTAGGTATAACAGAACATTAGCAAGAACAGAACATTAGCATTATCTCAGGCATCTTATATAGACAAGATATTGCTTAGGTATAAAATGCAAAATTCTAAGAAAGGATTTTTACATTTCAGACATGGAATTCACCTGTCTAAGGAACAGAGTCCTAAGACACCTCAAGAGGTTGAGGATAGGAATCGAATTCCATATGCATCAGCAGTAGGGAGTTTAATGTTTGCAATGTTGTGTACTCGTCCTGATATATGCTATGCCGTAGGAATTGTCAGCAGATTTCAATCCAATCCTGGACATGATCATTAGACTGCTGTTAAAAATATTCTCAAGTATCTTCGGAGAACGAGAGATTATATGCTCGTGTATGGTGCTAAGGATCTGATCCTTACTAGATACACTGATTCTGACTTTCAGACCAATATTGATTCGAGGAAATCAACTTCGGGGTCAGTATTCACTCTAAACGGAGGAGCAATTGTGTGGAGAAGCATCAAGCAGAGTTGTATTGCTCCACAATGGAAGCTGAGTATATAACTGCAAGTGAAGCAGAAAAAGAAGTATGGCTCAGAAAGTTCCTGACAGATCTGGAAGTAGTACCAAATATGCACCTGCCTGTCACTCTCCATTGTGACAACAGTGGAGCAGTTGCAAATTCAAAGAAACCACGAAGCCATAAAATAGGGAAACATATCGAATGGAAATACCATCTCATCAGGGAGATTGTACACCAAGGAGACTTTATCGTCACCCAGATTGCTTCGCAAGACAACTTAGCTGATCCATTTACAAAGGCCCTCTCGACTAAAGTGTTTGAAGGTCACCTAGTAGGACTAGGTCTACGAGTTTTGTATCACTAGGGCAAGTGGGAGAATTTATGGGTATTGTAATGCCCTAGTTTATTGTATTTGTACATTTTATTCTCTCCATGTAAACTCAACATTGTATATATTTGTATATATTGATCAACTGAAGTTTTTGTCCAAGTGGGAGTATTGTTGGGTTTTATGTCCTAAAGCTCGCAGTTTGTAAAATGATAAACATTTTCTATAATCAATATCCTTATTATTGACTTTATAAATTGTATGAAAGTCTAAATCCAATAAACTAAGACTCATAACTATTGTATGAGTACTTGAACTTCATATGGAGAAATAAGAGTGGATCAGGTTCAAGTAAATAATCAAAATGATCTATGGTACATGAATAAGGTTGGGTACCTTTTTCTAGTAACACCATTAAATACGGCCTACTCTGTAGTTGTTACAAAGAGTTGTAAAGTGCTACATACGATGTGATCCTAATTCGTACATGTTATGATATGAGGAATGGGGCGTCCTATGCAATGAGTTTGCATAAGATCGGACAAAGAAGTAAGTCACTCTTACTTTATAATGTTGTTTACTATATAAGACTGACTATTTTACCTAGATGACCTAGGTAACTCGATATTAATCCTGAGCTAACTACAAACTCCTATTTATTCAGGATTGCCCTTAGATTTGCATAGGTAAGGGTTGGCTCAACAATGTCGGTTCATTAAGACTCTCATTTCAGGGGTAAGGCCGAATAGATAGCTGAGGACATAGGGTGCAAAACAGAGTTCACACCTACCCATTTAAGGATAAGAGAAAGGTTGTTCTCTCAAGTATTTAATCCAGTTCTTAAACAAGGGCCCCACCTTCTCACTGGGCTGAGAGAGTTTGGTTTAGTGATTGGATCACAAACCAGTTGTTCATTAGAAGATCAGTAGGAACTTGAGGAATAAGATGTAATCTCGGGGGTAAAACAGATATTTGGCCCCACCGTTATTACGAACAACCTGTGAAGGGTCAACTTGCTGATTATCGTTAAATCATGTGGACATAATATATCTACAGTCAGGTGAGTGCAACTATGGGTTTTAGTGGAGTGATCCATTAGTTGACGAATGAGGATTAATCTGGTCTAATGAGTTTAGCCAATTAATCTCGAATCGTTGGAGCCAATGATCTGTAGGTCTGCGAAGTCCCCCTACTAGCTCTAGAATGGCGTGATAAGTTAATTTGAAACGTCCAAATTAGAATTAAGAGAATTAGTAATTATATGAGATATAATTACGTGTTTAATTTGAGATTTAAATGGAATAGGAGAATTTATATTTAAATATGATTTAAATATATAAAGATAGATGTGTGTAAAAATTAATTTAATATTTGATATTAAATTAGTTAAGTTTTATTTAAAAAATAATTTATGAAATTAATTTTATTTTTTTAATTTTTAAAATCAAAATGGATTTTGGAAATATCAAAGTTTTGATTTTGAATAAAATTGGAAAATTGAAAAAACGAAAACACAAATGAAAAATCATGTTTTCCATTATCCAGCTTTTTACTTGCTCACACAAAAGCCATCATCTTTGCCTTGTCTTACTCCAAGCATGAGTCGCAACTCATGCAACTCTCTCCCTTGCATGTTGATCTGCAATATATTGAAGAGTTTGGAGTGAAATTCAGGAATGCAATCAAGGGAGAATTTTAGAGAAAATTAAGGTTGAAGAAAAGGTTCTTCAACAAGATTGCTGTTGTGAGCTATTCTCCTTCATCCTTTGATTCAAGCTTGTTTTGAGTCCCACATCTCAATTTAGAGCACCAAGAGAATAGTAGGGAAGATCTTGAGGTGGTCTACTACAAGATTTGGGGAAGATTGCAGCTGGAGAACAAGCTTTGAAGAAGTTCTACAAGTGGTATGTCTTGAAACTCACTTGTTTTCTACAAGAGCATGCTTTATTTTTGCCAAAATTAGTGAATTGGAGTGCTTAAATGATCATTGTGCTTCCGCTGTTGCTGATACATTCCTACAATTTCATATATTGGTTTATATTATGACTTATGTCAAACATTGAATCAATCTTTAATTTATAAACTGTAATATATTTCATATATTGATTAGAATATTTTCAAATACCTAACAAAATGTTCTAAGGTATATTTAAAATAATCATGAATCCGTCAAAATGTTCTAAGGTATATTTAAAATAACCATTAATCCATAAAAAAAACCCAATAAATTGATATGTGAAAACCAAAGTAAATAGAAAATAAAATTTCATTAAATGCATTTTTTTCCAAATTGAAAAATAGAAAAAAAAATTAAAATAAATGCATTTTCTCTCTTTATAATAAATGTATTTTCTCCCTTCATCATTAAAGTAGCTTCAAAAATATAATATACAAATAAATATAAAAATGGTAAAACTATCCAAAAATAACACTAAAAGACCTTTTCAAAAAAAAAATCAAATTTAAAGACATTTATGAAAATATATAGCCAAAGATAGGCTTCTTATGTAAAAATCCCTTTAAAAATTGGTCATTTATTCAATTGAAAATTTTCTTTTGGTCATTTTATACAAATGTCAGCGTAAAGTTAGCTCCAAATAGGGGTGCACATGGGTTGGGTTTAGAAAAACTTTTTAGACCAACCTGAAAATTCGGGTTGGTCAGGTTGGTTACCTAAATGACCCGAATAGGGTCTTCACCCAACCTAACCCAGCTCTTCAAATTTGGGTTGAGCTAGGTGGGTTGTCGGGTTATTTATTTTTCTTTTCTTTTCTTTATTGCATTTTTATTAATTTAAAAATATTTAAATTTGTGTACAACACATACTAATAATTAAAAATTCATAAACTTAAATGTTAAATAAAAATCCAAGATATTTATTTCAAACTTCATACAAACATCATAAACATATATATGAGTTATAATATTTATAAGTTATAATGTATATATATATATATATATATTAGAAATTTAGTTTGCATTGGGTCAACCCAAATTTTTAAAAGTGTAACCCAGACTCAACACAATCCGAAAAAAACATAAAAAAAAAAAAATCAAGTTGTTAGGGTTGTTGGGTCATTTGAACACTCCTAGCTCCAAACAACAATTTAGAGCTAAATTACTTAGTTTAAATACAAAAAGGAGTATTTTGAAATAGTGGCGGAGCCAGAAATTTTATATAGGGACACTCTATAATTAAAAAATTGTAAAGAAGATGTAAAAAGAAAATATTCATAACTTCATAAATTAATTAATTTAATATATATTACAAGTTTCCTTTTTCATGTTTTGAAATCGATCCAAATTTCTTGAGTTGAAAAATATGATTATGAGGCTGATAAGGACATTGTTGTGAATATGCTCTACAAACTTAATCTTAAATATTATCATTATATTTAGAAATTTTAGTTCTTTGACCAAAATTTGCAGGTAGTTCTCCTAAATTGATTTCTATATCAGATATATCAGGATCGGAGGTATGTTTTCTTTTTTAAGATGATGACTATGTGGTTTTTATTGTTATTTTTTTTTTAAAATTATCTCTTCATATTGATATAGACCCTACAAAAGTGTTATCAATAAAAGTATTATGATTTATTACATAGATTTAAAAGTATGAAAATTAAAAATATTGAAAAAAAATTGAAACTTATTTGTGAATGGTATAATACGTATATCCTGATGACAAACGAGAAAATTATCTTGTAGTTTGACCTGAAATTAATTATGACCCTAAAATTAATTCAAATAAATATATACTCAGTAATACAAATTAAAAATTAAGTAAAAAAAAGTTAACAACACATTGTCAATAGAATGTTGTCAATATTTTAGAGGGAAAATTTAGGTTGAAAAAAATATTTATGATTAAAAAAAATTGCTACTGATTTTTTTTCTTTTAAATTTTCGTTGAGACGATAACCGGAGAATTTAAGTTAAGGGTTGATTTTTTAGAAAACCTAAATTCCTTTTTCATTATTGTCCTTTTTTTTAGAAAAAAAAAACAAGTTTTTTTAATACTAAACTTCTTTTTTAGGCAAATGCGGTAACAACATTATCAAAATTTGATTTTAAAATAAATTATAAATAAAAATTACATAAAAATGATACAAACCCATACCTTGACCATATATGCTCCCTTACCACTATACCACACTCAATTTTCTAAAAAAAATGTTTTTTTAATATATATATATGATTAGATATTACTTAAATTTTATATTAAAAATGTAAAATACAATAAGTCAAGAGAGCACGTGCCTTCTGACCCCTACGTGGCTCCGCCTGTATTTTGAAATATCTATTTGAATGAGTTTTAGTATAATAATGATGATTTTTAGATTTTTTTAGTTAATGAGTTATCTCATTAAAAGTGTAATTAATTAATGCCAACTGTTTATTTTAAATACAAAGAGATTTAGTATAATATTTTTGATATAAGAATATTGAATTATTGGATTGAAATTTCTAAATATGGAAGAAGAAAAATAAATACTAGTATGATCCTAGCTTTCAAGCATTTTACTCATAATTTTGAGCATTTCAAGAATATTTTTTAGTTTTGAGTTTAATTTTTATTTGATTCCTAAGTTTAAAAATTTTATAATTTTACTATTGTGTTTTGAATTTTTTTTTCTTTAAGATTTTAATATTTGACACTTCTAATTCTAAATTTTTGCTATTTGTTAATGTTTGATCACTTTATCAACGATAATTTTCAATTAATTAATTTAAAGTAATTATGATTATGATGTGAAAATATTTAATTAAGATGGATAGTGATCGAAAAGTGAAAACTAATTTAATTATTACATATTAATTCTTTTACGTGAATTAATAAACATTAATAAACTGAACATGGATAAAAAAAAATCAAGAATAAAAAGGTAAATCTTGAATTTATGAATTAAAATAAAACAAAAGTAAAGGTAAGAAAAAAAACGTGACATTTTTTTAATCCTATAAAAAAATGAAGAAATATTAGCAAAATGGTTAAAAGTTGGAGTCAGATTCAAAGAATGAAGCTCTAAATGATTCACAATCACACTTCACATTTACTCTATTTATTTATATCAATTTTCCATAAGATATGAAAAAAAGAAATTAAAACGAAATTAGAAAAACCCTTGGTTGTTGCCGGCAGGCTGAGTCGACGACGAGGGCGACCATGGGAGGTTTCCGGCGAGGTCAATCGATGGAATTACCGAAGGATCTCCCATTCGCATCGCCCGAAAATTTTCCACTCTTTTGGCCACATTTGCTCTTAGTTGGAGCAATGAAGAACGAAATCTCTTCAACTCGTCGATTCTCATACATTCCAGCCGATCGTCCCACCAAAATCGGTCGCTATTTCTCAATCTCTCCGCCGCGCCCCTCTTCTCCATCTCAAATTCGGCTTCCGCTTCAGAGAAATCACGATTCGATCCGGGCAGAGGCTTGGGCGAAAACAAAATTTCCGGTGAGAAAACCGATCGAGGAGAGCGTCAACGTTGGGATGGGCGAATGTATTAGATTTTGGAGTGGGGAGTGAAGATGAGGATTGCGATCTCAGCACCGCAGAGAATGGACAGCTCGGCGGCCTTGTTGAAAAGTCCGACGCGGCGTTTCGAGAAGGTAACTTGTTGTCTTCTTCTCAAGTTTTTTTATCTCAATCTTTCGACGCCCTAAAAATTTCTTCATTTTTCTCAAACGGAGTTTGTTTCAGTTTCAGAGAGAGAGAGAGAGAGTTGACCGTTGAATTTCAGAGAGGGAGCGTCGGACATACTTTCCGGCCAACGCTCCAGCGGTTTTTATAGGCGCCAGCGTGGCTACATTAATTGATTAATTAAAATTAAGGTTAAATTATTATTAATTAATATCTCTAAACTTTTAACTTTGTGTCCAAGCTAATTGAATCAAAGTTTAATTTTTAAAACTAAATGTTTAAAGGTCAATTTCATGCAAACCTTCGGGACCGAATATCAACCATTGACATAAGTTTGAAGATTCATTTTTATCATTAAATGTCTGGAAATCCAATGTCTACCCAATTATGTAATGTGGGTCTAATTTTAACATTTACATACATTTTAGGGTTCAATTTTTATAATTAAAGGGTTGGCGATGTCATCGTAACTACCATCATACTCCATGGTTAGTTTTTTCATTTTGTTCAAATTAAAAAAAAAAAAAAAAAAAAAAAAAAAAAAAAAACACATAGTATTTTATATTCCAGGATGGATCACCTTCATCACTAGACTTACTTGACTTGGCACAAACAGGTCCAAGCTTAAGTTGTATCCATGGATATATTATAAATACATGCAAGTCAATCATTCATGAGTTATTATTATTCATAATTACATTTGGGTCAAAATTTTATTTTACCCATTTAATTAAATTTGATATCTCATGTACCACTAATTTTTCTAATGGACAATCGGCTTACAATGCTGATCCAATAATAAATAAATTCTCTCTCGAATCAATAAGAGGGTGGGCCTCATTATTCAAATCTTAAAATCAACATTTAAGAAAATTATTCATTTATTTATTCAATAGGGAAGGTATGAGTTTCATTTGATAGGATTATGTTTTCAACTTCGTATTTTAAAAAAAAAAAAAACTACACAATTGCAATCAAAGGTCCAAAATCCAAATACTATGCAAGGGATTGTTCTTTTAGTTAATACAATTTCGAGTATAACTCAATTAGTAAAAGATCAACCGTTCAAATCCTTCTACTCCCAATCTAAAATAAAAATAAATAAATAAAAATGGCTGAAATAAATTTTCAATCTTGCTTCAAATTTTGTTGAAATAAAAAGTTTGTGCAGCAATTGGAAGACCACTTTCTTATGTAATTTATTTTTAGTGCCTCAAATAAATATTCTTATTATCCACTAATTTATTAATTTTGACTAATACAAAGATCATATACGAAACAAGTGTAAATTAAATTCTCACCCCTTATGATTTTTGTAGAAGAAAGGAAAAAGAATCTTGCATCTTTCTGATTGCTCCCTAAAATTAACACAACTTCCAATTTCAAACGTGCACTCGTCGAAAAATGAAAAATTAAAGTAATAAATAATAAAAATTTAGTACTTTTTTGCGCAAATACAATTACCCGAACCTAAAACTTGTGTTCAAGAGATAATTGTTCGTGAATTGATACCTTCGATGATCACATCTCCAGGTCATGTGCCCATCTATTTTTTTATTCAATTGTATTCATATTCTCATAAATTTGGAAGACCCTTTCATATATTGTATTTTTGTTTCTCCCTCTCAACTTTCTTTTCTAAATCTTCCAACTTTAATACATGTTTTAGATTAATTATTCTGCTGTTAATTAAAACATTTGGGATTACTTCATTTTTCAATTTCCAATAAATCCTCACTTCTAATATATTTGAACTTTAGATATCCTAGTTATAAGTAGTACATAGAAAATAAATAATAAATACTTAAATCCCACTAAAAACTTGAGGAGAAACACTCTTCCACACCAATATTGATCAAATTCTAATAAAATATAACTCTTAGAGATTTGAGATCAAACATCTTCACTCCCATATAGCAGCCAAATCTTTCAAGTACTATACTCCATAATACATCATAACTTTCTTAATATAATTCCAATATTCCCCACTCAATAAAACCTCAATAAACCAATAGAAAATCAAATTTTCTTTTAAGAAATTAAAAAGAAAAAACAGCACATAATTAAAAATTAAACTAGTTGTCCCACAAAGCTGAGATCATGAACTAATACTGGCTCTTTCCATTGATCTCTATTCTTGGCCCTTCTCTTCTGCTACCTCAGCTGGTTTCTCTTCTTCAACTTGTTTCTCTTCCTCCGCCGCAGGTTCGGCCTCGGCCTCAGCCTCGGCTGCTGGAGGCTCCTCAGCCTTTGGTTCTTCAGCTTCAGGCACCTCTTCTTCTTTCGCTACCGATTCGGTTGGCACTACTGCTTCTTCTTTCTTTTCTTCCTCCTCAACTTTGGGTTCCTCCGTAGGGTTCTCGGGCTCCGCCGGGGCTTCCGCGGTTTGTTCTGCCTGTGGGGAGAACATGTATCAAGTTGGAACAAATTAATTTTTAGACAAACTTTTAGGTATTATCCCTTCTTTCTTTTTTACTCTACCTGATCGGACTCTTGAACTTCAGGTTTTGGCTTCTCTACGTTAGCTGACTCAGCCTCCGGTTTGGCCTCGGTCGCTGGCTGTTCTTCGGGAGTTTTCTCCTCGGCCTTCACCACCTCCGGTGACTCCACGGTCTCCGGCAAAGTTGCAGCTGATTCAACCTGCAAGACCCAGCGTTGCTGTGATATTAAATAAAATATATACCAAACAAAACTCAACTGATATAAAGTATGTACCTTGAAATCTCATTCTATAATATGACTTTAAAATATGTTTAAAGTTATGGTTTTGATATGAAAATTTTCAGACTGGATGAGGCTTTGGATCAATTAAGTTAAGGAAAATTAGAGGGAAATTAATGCATTATGATCTCATGAAAGGAAGTGGGGAGCTTCTTATACAAAACTTTTTTTAAAAAAAAAGAGAGAGAAAAAGAGTTAATTACCTCAGTGGCCATTGGAGAAGATGTAATAAAAGAAGGGAAGGGAAAGTTTTTAAGAGAAGAAATATGAAAATAATGGGGAAACTAATGAAAGAGATGAAGAAAATATGAATGTGAGAGAGGGTATTTATAGAATAGAGAGTGAAAAATAATGAGCAAAATAATAAAAGTTGAGAGAGAGAGAAAAAAAAAAAAAAAAAGAATCTTATGCAAAATAGAACACCTCATTTGAGTGTCACAAGTATAAGGACATCAGTTTTTGTCCAGTTGTAAATGTTTTCCCTTTATCAATTATTAATGCTTTAAATCATAAATTTTTATTTAAGTGTATTAATTTAATTACATTTTAGGTAAAACTTATAATTTGTCTCGATTAAACTTCTAAATTTTTATAAATAAATCGATTTAGACCATTATTTATAATTATATTTGAAAGCCATCCATACATAAACTTTCACATGTATTGGGAAGATTTTTTCAAATGTCAATTTTATAAAATTAATATTATTTATCGGTTTAGAATTTTAATTAGTATGGAAATTGATGTTTGTTCTAAAATAAAATAGAGAGGTCACATATCAGTATCATATCTTTTCTTTTGAGTTGATTTGAGCAGAATAACATGGGGGGATATAGCTTGCATGATTGACAATTAATTAACTTTATTCATGCACTATCCACCCACCCTCTTTTGGGTTATCTGTTTGTTATTTACTCCATATTTTTATTGATATTTTCATAATTTTATGGGGTTGATATCGATATAAGGAATGAATCCATATTTCCATTTACCTCATGGAAAAATTTTACAAAACATTAAAAAAAAAATCAAAATGACACTAATATAAAAATAATATAAATAATAGATATGTTTACTTATTTAAAAATAATACAATATTTTATTTATTAATTTAAATTTATTTTTAAAATTTTTTATTCTTATAATTCTTTTTTAGAAATATCCTTCAAAATCGATATTATATCAATATTTTCATCAAAATTTCTGTAAAATTAAGACTTTGATATTTACATCGATATTGATATTTTAAACCTTAATTTTACTATTTCACTTTTATGTTTTATACTTTTGACTTTTCTTTTTTTAAAATATAAATATCATCATTTTTTATATTTTTCAACAATAAAATATTTTTTATTTTAAATTTTTAAATATGAAGACTAAAATTGTAATTGCAATATTTTTCTGAATGACTCCGTCAATCAAATTTTATAGCAATCAGTGTAACCCTTTTTCTTTTTCTTTTTTTTTTAATTATTTTTTTTACTTAAGAAAAGTTCGATAATAAGAATATTTATTTTAAATCTAAAAAAAAGTACTGGGTATGATTTTAGTCTAATAATTTAATAAATTTTTCCACCTTGGTTAATATATAGTTATTAACCAAACAAATACCTTTTCCAGAAGAAAAAAATTAATAATAATTAACTTTTTAATTAAACTAAAAAAACAATAATTTCTGCATATTTCCTCATAGAACTTGATCACCATAAATTGTTCATAGGAAGTTTGTATACTTCAATTCCCGTATAATTTTTCCATAAATTTTACAGGAACAGAAAATTAAATAGAAGGCCTTCTCGATTTTCACCTTGTTCAGTGTACATTTCTAATTTGACAAATAATATTTATAGTCAAGATTCAAAATATAGACGTCGATGAAAATATCGAGATCCTGATTTTATGAAAATATTGATAGAAATATTGATATCAATGAAAAATTTGAAAAGATTTATGAAAATGATGGAAATTGTTATATTAGTTAATAAAACTTTTGGCTTAATTAGATTATAATTGACAATTTTTTAATCACAATTTCTATAGAGTAAGACAACATTTAGATGTTTATCGTATGAATGTGTAAATATTGATGCGAGAGCAAGATTTTTTTAAAAAAAATTACAAAATAATAAAAGTTTATGAATATTTTGAGATGAAATGATGTGAAAGTTATGAAAGTTTTGAATGGTAAACGAAAAAAACAACTCGCTTCAATTTAATTTTGAGGTAAAATAATGTAAAAAATTAATTAAAAAAATTTGAATGAGAATAAAAATAAATATAGGTTAATTTTTGTAGTTTTTCAAATTTAATTTCTTTAGAAATGACAGTTTTGACTCGAAAACAAAGCTAAAAATGGAGAAAAGTTAGAAATTAAAAAAAGTAGTATATAAAAAAGCTTAACCCTTTGTCTTAAACGAAGTGCTCTGTGTAATCAAGATCACAAAATTAAAAAACTTGAACTAGGTAATATACTTAATTTAAAAAATCATTTTTTTTTTTAAATGTCTAAATTTTTCGAAATTCTCTCGAAATATTCTCAAAATTTTGGTCAAAAATTGCCAACCGTTTAAATTTTCGAGATTTTCGTGTAAATTTTAGATCATGATTGTAGCAACTCAATGTGGATCCCACTTTGTGGTATTGTAGACCAGGCTGCTGACGTGGCTAGTAATTTCTTCTCTTTTTTTTTCCCGTTTCCCAAATTGGCGATTTTTTTAGTAGGGCAAGGAGGAAAAACGATTCTTTTTCCATTCCACTCCATTGGATGAGAAATCTAATGGCCCACATGTAGCTGTCGGCCAGATCGGATGCTCGTGATATGGGACCCACTCTGCCGCCCTTCTACTGTGCCACGTCAGACCTCAGTCATTGCTTTGCTCCGTGACCATGATCCCATTATAAATTTTAAATACAATAAAAATTAATAAAACAAAAAAGATCAATTTTTAATTATATTTATTTTTATAGATATTTTTTTCAAGTGGTGTGGTACTGGTACCAGGAATCTTTTATTATTTTTTTAATTTGCCGCTAAATTTTGGAATTAGAAAATAGAAATTATTCTGGAATTTAAAAAATATCGAGGAGGATTAAATTTTAGCTAAAATGGATTAAACCAACGTAATGATTTATGTAAATGAAAAATTGGTTGCTTAGCCAAAACTAAATAAATTTAATTATTTGCTTCGACTTTATAACTTGGTAAATGAAAAATGAAAACCTTAACGTGTCACTATCTATAACTTGATTGGAACACTTGTGACAATTAGGCTATTAGCTACCCAATATATATATAGATTGAATATAAATGATTATTAATTAATTTTTTAAAAATATATTAATANTTTTAAAAATATATTAATAATTAATTAATGAACATACTTAGGTTAAATTTGTTATATAATAATAATATTTTTTTTTTTATCTTTTTTCAATATAATTCTATGAATTTAGATACACTTAAAATATAAAAATATAATTTTTAGAATTTGTAATATGTTAATTACAAAATCCAAAAATATAATTTGAATGGTACATATTCACTAAACTTAACAAATCTGAAAAATATACAATAGAATTCAAATTGTCTACCAAGAGTTAAGATTAAAATATTGATATCGATATTAATATCGATATTTCAATTTTATTGATATATTTATATCGACAACAATTTTTAGTAAAAAAAATAAATTATAAATATTAGTATCAATAATCATATTTATATCGATATATCTACAAATATTTTTAACTTTGACTGAGAAATAATTTGATATGGGTATAGAAATTATAATATTCATGATGGGCCCACTTTTGAGAGGAGAGGTGTAATAGTGGATGGATGGAAAGTAGGACGGTGAGGGTAGGGCCCACAAATGGACCCCATAGATCAAACCGTCCTTCAACCAATAGTGAACTGCCACGCGTCGGTACCTTTTAGAAAACGTGGGCCAGGACAGTGCATCATGGTTTAAAATATTACTGATGGACGGATCTCATAGGCCTGATTCGGCACCACGTCATTGATGTTCGTGACAGCATATTTTTTGGTACGTAAATTTAAGATTATTAACAATCCATTCTTATTAGGATAAATATTATTTTATATTTTTTAATTAGTTACTATCAATATTATTTCAAAACTCTCATTTACTCTAATTTTATTATTTTATATTTTATATATTTTTATTTTTTATTACCATATTTATTATTTCCTTTTAAAATTAAAACAGATATATCTCAAACATAAATTATTGTAACCTGACTATAATAATGTAGGATTATAATAATCAACTCATCGTTCCAAATACGTCTATATTTTGTTTCTTTTTCAATTTTCAAATTCAAAAAACTTCTTTCGAAAAGTTTTAAAGAGAAATAATAATAATAATTTAGAAATCAAATTTCACATGTATATAAGACTTATTTGGAGAAGAACTAATCATAACATTTTTCATTAATATCGATGGTTTCCATCTTCTCTTCTTCCAATTTATTTTTTAATTCATTTAGAAAAAATAATGCGATACTTGAAGTTTGAGAGAAGAATAAATTTATTTGAATGGAGTTTATTTTAAATGAAATGTTGTAAGGGCCGTTTGAGGCAAGAGTTATCATCAAAATATAATAACCACATAAAAACTATTTCAAAACCTTCAATTAGCTACGGTCAACATTATTTCAAAATCCCTATTTGCTACAATTTTTAATATTTACTACAGTTTTTACTATTTTACATTCATCATTTTTTTATTATTTGCTACCGTGTTTACTATTTCATTCTTAAACTAAAACAGTTTACACCTCAAACACATACTATTATAATATAAACTAAAATAATCTACACCCCAAATACAAACTATTATAATCTAACTATAATAACTAACTCATTGTCCTAAGCATCCCATAAATAATTAGAGGATCAACTTGATTCACTAATTAAAGTATACTGTTATAGTTTGAAGTATTAATCGAAAACCTCCAAAGCTTATTTTATAATTTTTTTTTCTTAAAAAACTCACTTCAAAGTGTCAAGATTTGTCTATATTTTTCTTTTAATTTTTAAATCAATTGAAATGTCTATGCAAGTCTCAAATTTAAACGAATGAGTATTTTTGTCCTCATTATTAATGTAAACTATTTAAATCAATGGAAGATGTGATTTTTAATGAACATTAACATACTAACCTTAAGTATATGTCAATTTCAATGTAGCTCAACTATTCAAATACATATATTTGATCTCGAATCTCCTAACTTTACGAAAAAAAGTTCTGATATTAATTTTTGCTTTCAACTTTTATTGTGTTACCTCATCACGCGTTTAGAAATGAGTAGGACCTATTGATATTAATGTAGGGTCCACTAATATTTATGAACATAAATCTATAGTATGAACAAATGGATTATGATACTCCGTAGTACTATAGATTTTTTCAAATGGTCGAAAACACACACAAAACATACACATAAGTATATATTGAAGCTATTAGTTAGTTAAAATAGGTAATGAACGAAGGAGAAAAATAATAGCAATGATCATACTGTTCTATATTTTTCTGTTTTTTTTTTTTTTAATTGTTTGAGAACTAAAACACATTTTAAAAGTTTATGAATCGGTAGCTGTTTTTTAAGTTTCAAAATTAAGAATAGACATCTTAAAGAGAATAAAGAGCCAAATAAAGTTTAAGTGATTTTCACTAAATTTATAACATCAACATGAAAATATATTAAAAATTAAACATTTGATAAAGTTCAGTTGATGAAAATTTTCATATTCGTTTTAATCAACCTAAAATTTTTATATTGGAAAGTAATGATGTTTATACAAAATAATAATTTCAAGAAAGCTAGGGACATTTTAATAAACAGGATGTGATTTCAACAACTCTATTTTAAAGCTGCTTTTTTAGTTAAGGTTTCGTTTGATATTATCGTAGTTTTTAAAATAATTGTTGGAGACTACTTTTAGAGAAACCAATTGTAAAAAGAGATAGGTTAGAGTGTTTGGAAAATTTCAGCTTAAATTTGAAAATATAGGTTAGAGTGTTTAGTAAATAAATACAAAAATATCTTATTTTAAATATAATAACTATAATAGACTCATGATTTTATAATAACTATAAATACAAACTTGAAAATATAGGTTAGAGTATTTGATAAATAAATACAAAAAAATATCTTATTTTAAATATAATAACTATAATAGACTCATGATTTTTTTTTAGTATGATAAATTTTGTTTGTTATAGATTAATTTTTAAATATTAAAAAAAATAGCTTTATGTAGAAAAAATAAATACGGTATATCTTTTTTAAAAAATTGATGTATTTAATTCATGAAAAATAAAAAATAAATTTGATTAGGTGAGAAATAAATAAATATATAAAATAAATCTTCTTTTTATAATATAAGGATACTACTTTTAAAGTAGACTTGAAATTAACATATTTTTAAAAGTGATTTTAACATTAAATCTATTTTACCAAATGCAAAAATAGCTAAGATTTTTTCCAAATAACATTTTGACACAACTAAATATCCAAAGTATTGTCTACAAAATACCCATATTAGCTATTTAGTAATGGTTTGGAATATAATTCTTGTACAATTATACTTCAAAACAGTTTCCTTTTGTAATTTTAAAAAATACACAGCTTAAAACTTCACCAAATTGTCGATATTGGTCCCTATAATTGGTGCAAATAAAATTTAGAAATTATTTCTTGTTTATTAAGTTTAAAATTTTCAAATTGACCCCTGTATTGTAATCAAATTTCAATGTACGGACACTTTTTCCACATAGCAATGAGATGATAGGTTTTTTCAATAGAGTAACCAAATCAATTCAAACTACCAAAAACACCAAATTTGCGGTTTCAACCTCAAAATATGACCATAACGCGTTTAAAATTTCAACTCGAGCAATTATCCAAACTTATAAAATTGTTGTTACTGCCTGGTTGAAAATGTACTACCCTTGAATTATTGAAATAATTCGCAAACCTCTCGATTGATAAATTATTTATTTAGATAATCAAATTATTGACTTCAAAAATACATCAAAATATTTATGTTTGAAGTCACATTCTTCCTAATAAAGCTCCACAAACAACTCAATCAAGTCCCTTCTTAAAAACAGGGGCTGGATTCAGATTATTTTAAGAAAAGAAAAGAAAGCATGGGTTTTACTAAAGGTATATTCTAAATGGCTGAATCAACAGACAAATCTCCAACCACATTCTTTAAATCAATCTCAACTTTAGTGATCTCATCAATGCATTGTGGCATGAAATGGATATGTTGACAGATTAGGATCCAAACATGTTTGGTATAATAGACAACTGAAATTTAAAGCTCAAGAATAAGTGATGCATAATGATGGCCACACTGTGTACCTGTGTATAAACTATATAATATGTATCCACATGACAGACTGGCTGGCACCATGAAATCAAAACTTAAGCAAGATGCAGGCAAGTTGCTTTCATGATGCTTTGTCCAAGTTGTGTTTGATTTCCAATAAGAAATGACTCCTTTAGGAGTATCAACCTTTGGGATCATCAATCATGTTGCCTTTAATCACTTTAGAAGAAAAGTAAAAGCAATTGGAAGCTGATGATCTTGGGGGACACTAAAACATTATATGATGACCCCTCTCCTTTTGAATTCTGATAAATGAAAGGCAATAAATGAAGAAACATTGGTTGGTCCACTGGAAAGAGCCTGCTTTACTCAGGGAGAGTCATCGAGAAATACTTGAATCAAGGATCAATCAGTCAAGATTTACTAAAAGGTTTTAGCCACTGCTATCCATGGAAGTTTTATAGAACGAATCATCTTTTTCTTTCACTTTCTTTCACAATGAACAAAGCTCCCAACTAGGGATGTTCATGGTTCAATTCGGTTTGGTTTGGGCCTCAAACATAACCGAATCGCAAATTTTAAAATTTTTATTATATCAACCGAACCAAACCGCTTGTTCAGTTCAGTTTGGACCGAATTGAGCCGCAAATATGTGGTGCGATTCGGTTTGGTTTTGCAGTTTTTCTGTTCTCTTTTTTTTCCTATCCTTTGGACCATGACAAACGAAAAACACAAGAACAAAACAATGGATGATTGCCAGCAACGGATGAGGCATATGCAGATGAGACCGAGAGAGTCAATGGGGGCCAGCTGCTGCCTAGCAAAAGTTAACCTTAAAAAAACAAACAAATAAATAAATAAATAAATATATAAATATATATTATATATATATATATATTATATCTTTAAAATTTAAGCAGTTCAGTTTGGTTTTAATTCGGTTTTCAGTTTTAAACCGAACCGAACCGCTTAATTCAGTTTCTAGTCTAGTTTGGTTTACGCAACCGGTTTGATTTTTGCGGTTTGAATGCCACCCCTACTCCAACAATGTCGTGTGGAAGTCATTTCATAGACACTGTTAAACATTTTGATAGGAGAAATGGTGAAAAAGATTTTGTAGGTTCCAAGAAGGCATTGAGTTGAGATCTCCAATTTTAGTCGAAATCCAATCAGGGGTATAAACTGAACTAGAAATTCGTTAAGACCCTAAATCCTTCATCCTGAGGTACTTTCGTCTACCTACTTTTTTTTAATATCCGTGAGTGTCTAGACTAGTTTACGCACCTATTGACGAATTCTACAGGATAACTTGCCTGACTCTACAACATTTGAATAAAAAACAATTTTCATAGTATTTTGGTGTTCTTTCGCACTATATGACCGGAGAGACTTGTATGCCTTCTAAGAGATGTTCAACATCATCATTGCATTCCATCTTTAACGGTATCCTTTTGCTAGAATTGATTGTACATAACTTGGAAAGATTCAAATTGCTATTAGTTGACTAAAAATAATTTAATGTTACAAAATCCATGGCTGATAAAAACAGATTTCTATGTTTCACAACAATCCCCAAGAAAAGTACCTAATTCGTAATAATCATATAAAAGATACTAGTAGAGGACCTGTGAGGCAGAAACCGATCAGCTGACAATCTTTCTCAACACAGCTTCAGCACGGTGCTCAAACTTGGGCAAGACCCATTCATGTTGCACTATGTCTAAGTTGTCTTTCTCGGCACTCAAACCCTGCAAGAAAAATGCATACCATCAAGATCAGCAGGAGAGAATAGATATTTTGAATAACGATCAATTCAAGTATTCACAAAGGTGATATCAATCAATTATGTTTCTTAACAACTACTCAATTATATTAATTATTCGCAGAGAGATTTGTTATAGAAACAACACAAACATCGAGTTGTGTCTAGGTTTACTGTGAAAAAAAGGTCTAAATGACCACTGGTCAAAACCGTACAAATGATTGGCCCAATTTGGCAAAGGGAATAAAAAAAGGTTCAGATTTTAAGGAATAAAGTGTTCCCTGGATCCCAGAGAATTAGGAGTATAAAACCTGAAAAGTGAATTGATTAAAGTTAAAAATCAATTAGAACATTGTGGTCAATTCACACATCCCAATGATATAATCATTTTGGTTGAGGTAGCTGATCAGTTGATGAAACAAAAAGTATAACGAGGTTTCAGATGGAGCTTCATTATCACCAAGGATGCAAGGATGGTAGGTTGTATAGCGAGGTTTCACATGAAACTAGCTCAAATGGGCACAGGCAGCTAGGTGCGCATGAAACCAAAATACCCAAAAAGCCAGCTTAAACTGACTGAAGCCCCTGACGCTTTGGGTTCGTATCGGTTTGGTTTGTGATTTCGATTTTCATATTATAAAAACTAGTCATTTTCGGTTGTATTTGGGTTTGACAAGGTCGTACCAGTTATAACCCAAGCTGACCGACGATGATAGGTATGATAAAAAATGAATGTTTATTAATCAGTACATGCAGTCTAGTGGCATTATTCTCAGCTTCGCATACCCACTGACTTGGGTTTAAGCCCTAGGAGGCACGCAAATTTCCTCTTCTTTATGACACTATGAGGTTTATTTTTAAAATGCAAGCCCATACCCAATAAATTTCGTAGTTTCACCCCACCAGCCCGACCCAACTGTGAACTGCAAGACCAAGCCGATTTAACCATTGGATAATCAGTTCAAGCAGTTCATTTCTGCAGCCAGGCCTGTTCGGCTTTGGCAGTTTGAAGTCTGTTCAGCACTCAAATCGAACTGCTTATACCCCCTACAAGCAGCAGGTAACGTAGCAACAAACGAGCCTTAAATATAAGTAAAGTAAGAGGAGAAATTACGGGATTGGGCATCTGCATTTTGAAAACACTGCACCAACAAGATGTTTGCAAATAAATCATCAAACAAATTAAAATAATTTATAGAGGAGAAAAAACCATTTTGACAAGTTTTCAACTCCAGTGCTTTCCACGGATATCAATACCAGGTCAATGAGCAATAGGAAAAGCACCAAGTCGGGATAACTAAAAGCTTGTCCTGTCTACAGCCAGACAGATGTAGGGTCAATCACAAACAAAGGATCCAATAGGCAGGCAGGCCAAGGACCACCAACATCTCCAGTCAAATGAACTCTATAAAGTTTATTTACCCCCATTTCAAGAGAGGCAATTTACTATTTTAACCTCAATTACATTCCCCTCCTGTCCCAAAACTTGTCTTGATCCTCCACTTAACATCTCCTGCCATTCTGTCTCTGCCAGATTGCTCCATTAAGAAATACTCTACCTACCTGTAATTGCTAATAAGTATACGACTGAAAAATGAAAATACAATTGGTGGTCCCACGTTCTAGCATTCTAAATTCTAGTAGTAGTCTAGTAATTGGCCACACTGCCGAAATTTGAAAATATTCAAAATTTTAACATGAAGAAAACCAGGCTTTGCCATAACATACTACTTTGCCTAAAAGATTAAGTTCACATCAAACTAGAAAAGAAAACAATTGACCAAAAAAGAAATTGGTCATCTCATATTCCGGTATATTTTGTGAAGTATTCTAACCCTTAACTTAAGAAAACCAGGCTTCTCCAGAACATACTACTTTTCCAAACTGATCAAATCCAAAAACCCGTCCTCATTTCGGATTGTAGGTTGCAACTTGCCTACATGAAGCCAGAATCACTAGTAATCACCGGTCAGCCAAATAGCGATGAATTCGTTCCCGGGCCTTGTACACATTGCCCCTCACACGATGGGACCTGGCCATGCCTGAAGTCGTTACCTTAACAACAAGGAGGGGATGCCGAAGGCAGGGCTGGTGACTGAAGTGAAGTCGTAACAAGGTAGCCGTACTGGAAGGTGCAGCTGGATCACCACCTTTTCGGGGAGAGCTAATGCTTGTTGGGTATTTTGGTTTGACACTGCTCAACACCCAAAAAGAAGTGAGCTACGTCTGAGTTAGACTTGGAGATGGAAGTCTTCTTTAATTTCTCAACGGTGAAGTAAGACTAAGCTCATTAGCTTATTATCCTAGTCCCACGAAGTGAGCTTTAATTGAATTGGTAGCAAGCCATAGGTGGAACTAATGCTTGTCGCCAAGAAAAAGGAACAACTGCTAAGCTGAGTTGAAGAGAGGCTACTTATTTGGGCGATTTTTTTCCTTTTCTACTTGGATGCAATCTAGCTCTTGCTATGGGTAATTTTGATCTTTTGGCAAAGAGGTAAAGAAATGGATTCATCATTCAATTTGAATCACTTCAAGAACGAGAAAATGAACTACCACCCCACGTCAAACTAGGAAATAATTGATTTAAGATTGCCACAAAACCAAGCACAACAAGGGTTTAAAAGCTGATAGGATCAGTTCTTGCCAAGAGATTCATGTCACAAGGAGTTTAAGATTTCATAATGAAATTTTAAAAAGGCATGGGTCCTGTTGTCTATATAACTAAGATTTATATTCCTGATTAACAATTAGAAAATAGGAACGCTACAGGCTTCATGACTACTATGATGCCAAGACAACAAGAGTGTTAGGATACAAAAATACGTGAGAAAACACCAAAGATACCGGTATTGCAATATCAAAAAGAAATTATAAGATTAATAGCCTTTTGGGAGGGCTACATCTCTACCACAGGCCACAACCAATCCACTAAGGACGGACTTACCAAATTATTTCCTCCCCTACAAATACTCGCTTATTCTATTTATAACCAAATTACCTCTATCTAATTACTATTACTACTATTTCCAAAATACCCCTATTAGTATTCTGTTAGCAAGGATTAAAATATCAACATTTCAATTTTACGAATATATCGACGAATATATCGACAAAATATTCTGTAAATCACGAATTTTATAAAATTTATTTAGATAAACAATTAAGTTGTTTTTACTCCGAACTAAGTCATGGATATTATTATTAGTATTCATGTTCATATTGAACTACATAGATGACAATTTTTTATGTTTTACAACCATTGATACAAGATGTTGGAGACATTCGTGGATATTTAATATCAATATCAAATCCTTTGATTTACGGATTATCGACGAATATATTGACATATTATTAGATATTTTCATCCTTGTATGTTATGACATATCGTCGGATATTTCCATCCTTATCTATTGGATACTTAAGCACCTTGGAGAACCACACCCCCAAAACCAACTGTTGAGGTGAGAGAAGTCACTTAAGTACCACATTGATCATCCATTCTAACTGATGTGAGACAAAGGTAGCCCATACTACCTTAGTTTCTAACAATACCTGATCCCTGGAAAGCTGACATCCCAACAGCTAGACCAATGACACTTCACTCGAAAACACCTGGTTAGAGCCCTTCGCCTGTGCTCTTCTCCGAAATGTCAACAACCGGCTTTGATACCATTGTTAAGTACTTAAACACCTTGGAGAACCACACCCCAAAAGCTAGCTATTGAGGTGAAAGAGCCAAGCCACTTAAGTACCACATTGGTCATCCCATTCTAACTAATGTAGGACAAAGGAAGCCCATACTACCTTGGTTCCTAACAATACCTTATCCCCGAAAAGCCGATGTCCCAACGGCTAGACGACGATACTTCACTCGAAAACACCCGATCAGAACCCTCCACTGGTGCTCCTCTCCAAAATGTCAACGACTGTCTCTGATACCATTGTTAGGTACTTAAGCACCTTGGAGAACCACACCCCAAAAGCTAGCTATTGAGGTGAGAGCATACCACATTGGTCATACCATTCTAACCGATGTGGGACAAAGGTAGCTCATACTACCTTGGTTCCTAAGGTATGCTCACAAAGAGCTTTTGGGGTTTTTGTTCACAACCATAGGTACAAAAAATTGTTATCAGAGAAATAACTAAAAGCTTCATTTCTGATCTTCAAACTGAAGCTCATGCACATCACAAGGTGAGCAAGACCTGTTAACAGCACCAGGGAACCTCATGTATGACAACAATCTACTCCTAGTGAGCTAGTGCAAGATTGAGCAGACTCAAAAATGCTATTCAACCTGGGTTATCAGTTATTATACTGAACTTGCAGGTTCAACCAAAAGGGATATCCTCACAAAATTAAAGCAGACATTCAGGAACAGAGACTGCACAACCAGTACGAGGATCAGAGGTAAACAAACAGTCAATACTTATTTTGAATGATACAGCAGACAACCATCAACACTGATATACAGACTTAACAAAGTCTACCCTACTACAATAGGTACTATGAGCCAAAGTTTGAAACTTAACCAATAAAAAATGTGTGATTTCTTCACAAGCTTAGTTTATTTCTCTGGCAGAAGAATAAGAAACAAAATGCAATGCAGCCATCCACATTTCTTAAAAGAAATTAAACAAAAAATGATGTGTTGAATCCAATACATATATATATATATATATGTATATGCAGAAGATCAAAATTGTTCAACCATGAAAATTGAGTTGCATACTACTGATGCAAACTTCCATGCATGAATGTATGCATAAGTACATTTGAAGAGAGGGAGAGGGAGAGTTAAAAATAATGAATATAAAACTTTAGACATCCTTATTCGACAGCCTGCAAATTAAGAAAGAAGTTTGAAATACCGAGTAATAAAGACTAACAATAGTTACCTTTGTTGGGTCCATGCCAAAACCAGACATTTGCATCATTCTCTGTGTATCATCCATTGCTACACCAAGAATTGTTCTCTCATAAGTCACAGTATAAGAGCTGGAACTTTCAAAATGCTACTTATTGTTAAAAAGATTCCATATATACATAAATGGTTATAAAATAAATGCAATCGTTATACAGAACAACCAACCATTTTCTTCTCCCAGAATGAGACTGAATAAACCTCTTAATCCAAACAAATTTAGAAAGTACCTGACATAAGTAATCTAAAAGTATTAGTGATAATCATCCAACCAAATACTTAGGGAAAAACATTACCCCCAAAAAAAAAAAAATAATGATAAAATTAATTCAAAAAAAAACTTCAGAGGACATTAACACATGCACCAGAACATTTGAATAATGATCTTGCAAAATACCATGAACGGCTACTGACATAGCTGACATCCACAGTACTCAAATCGATTCCATTCTGTAACATCGACCGGAACCTCTGAGTCAGAGGAAAGGGTATTTTTGCTATGATAAGGAGAGAAGACACCATTAGATGTGAACAAAATGGAGGCTGAAAAGAAAAGCGATACTAAACAGGTAGAAAAACAGCTTTATATGCACAAGGTTAATAAACCTGAGGTTAACTTTTTCTACCAGTTATAACCAACAGGATTATCAGAATAGGAGAGAAAAAATGGCAGAGAAACAGCAAAGACATAGTAAATAACACCTAAAAAGTATAGAAATTATAAATCTAGAAAACTTGGAGATTCACTCAACCAAAAATGTTATTTTTAGCATTCAAAAGTATTAGTAGTATGAAAAACACACCTGCTACAAATCCGGAGAAGAAAAAGTTGACCCACGCAAAAGTAAGAGTCTAGAACAAAGAATAAAAGGATTAATAAAAATGTAAATAATTGAACTCCATGTGATATCAATGAAAAAATAAATAAACAACCAACGTGCAACTACAGTCACCTGAGGTATAATCATGGAGAGATTCTTCTTCATCATATCCATTGCCATATTTGGATCTGAAAACATCTGTGCTTGTGCATTTTGGGCCTGGCCTTTGGGAACATAGAGCAGCCCATTCTCCTGCCAATTGCATATGTGGACTATGAATATCTAGGTTATCAGATTGTCCCTTTATCCTCTTGTGCTACTTAGAACATCATAGTTACATCAAAATCATTGTACAATACAAGATATATAATCTCACAGCAACCATTCTCGGACATAGATTCCTAAAATTGGTCGCACAATACAAACATCCACATGCCACGATAATCAAGGATGAAATAAATCATACAAGATTCAACAGAAAACCTTATGAACAGTGCATAAATACTCTACATGACGAACCCAAAATTCTTCTCTAATAACTTTAAGTGCTTGTATCCCACCATAGAGTAAATAAGATTCCTATCTCAGAAACCGTAAGCTATTTAAGCTTACTCTGATACCATGAAATGAAACTTGAATTATTGAATCAAATCTCAGATATCAAATACAGAGGGCTTACAAGCTTTAAAGAGGAGAAGTATAAACTAATTATCAACAAATTAAATGAAAAATCCAAAAGACCAACAGATGAACAACTTGACTAAACTGATTTTAACAAACTAACAGAAATAATAAGAAGAGCTCTCATAAGAGAGCTGACTGCACTTGATAACTCAAGCTGAATCCCGACACGGAAACTAAACCATCTACACCTTACGCCCTTAATGAAGTACAATAGATACATGTAAAACGATTCCTCTAAAAAATTTTAATGAAGCAAATCTGGCAGGCTATAGCAGACACACATCACATACTACATTTCTTTTTTTATAAGTCCATCGCATACGACAATGGAAAAAAGGGGGGGAAAACCTCGTTGCCATAATAAACTCTGCGGGAACGAAACGACTTGTGGGGAATAAAATTAGCAGCAGAACGTAAATTCCGAGCCCTAAGTACGATTTGCCTGAAACCCAAAATTAAAAACTGAGTAAGGAACTAACAAGATGAAGGGTGAAGGAATGCTGAAAGATTAGGAATCGAAATTTACCCTTCTCGTACGACTTTAACATCGGGGACTGGAGACGAGCGCATAAGCTTCGAGACGAAGTAGCGGAGAACTCCAATGAGGACCATGACAACAGAGAGCGGAATCAGCACCCAATCTCTGATGGCCGTGTCGAGCACTAGATCTTCCGCCATGACTGGATCCGGTAGGCGAGCTCCTCAAAGTCGAACTATGAAGGCCAAGAGGGATCGAATGTTTGATGATCAGTCCGTCGCGGAAGAGGAGTTGAAACTCTTGCCGAACGAAAATACCAAGATTAAAATATCGCAAATCCGTATCAACATTGATTGAACAATAGAAATTCCAGCAAATCCAAAAGAAAAAAATATATAAATATTGTTATTAGTATTTTTAATTACATTAGACTAGATCATACTATTAAATTTTCTATTGATATTTCTATAAATTCGATATTGATGTACGTGGTGAATAGATATTTTTACTATATCGTAAAAAATAATATATAAAATACAAATACAAAAAAATTAGCAACAAATTATTATTAGTTATAAATATAATATAATAATAGATGTGTTAACTTGATTTTTTTAAAAAATTATTTATTAATTCAAATTTATTTTTGAAATTTTTTGTTTTTATAATTTTTTTAGAAATACCCATCGAAATAAATATTTTCTATATTTTCATTGAAATTTTCATAAAATTAAGACTTCGATATTTTCACACGTATTAAACCTAATGGCTATTTTAATTTTTAGATATTACAATTATTTCCCTCTTACTATTGTTGTTTACTTATTAATTATATGAAGTTACTGTGAAGTAGTTGTTTTATTATGCGATTAAAATGTAGGATTATTTACGAGTTTAAAATCTTATCATGCATGCTTGTTTGAATTTTCAAAAATCTTTTGGTGATATTGTTTGAATTTTCAAAAATCTTTTGGTGATACCTTTTTTGTTTCTAATTTTAATCAAAATTTATATGGATTTTTTTTTTGGACAATGTGCGTTAGAGGAGGAGGAATCGAACCTCTAATCTTGAGAGGTCGAAAATGTTGGGGTTAATGCCCTAAATCTCGTAGGGTCCTGTAGTTTGTAAACACATGTATGAACAAACATTTTGTGATGTAATAATATGAGATATTTTATTCACTACTGTCTATGAAATATGAGATATTTTAGTTGCATTAACCACAAATCAACAAACTAAGATCACTGGTTATTGTTGTAACTTAGTTGTAACTTAAGCATGTATGTGATGACATACAAGTGAACCGTGCTTTAAGTGATAACCTAAATGGTCTGTAATATATGGATAAAAGAGGGAAACCTTATCTTGATGACGCTACGAGTGTGGCTCACTTTGTAGATGTTACAAGTGTTGTAAAGTGCTACAAATGGTCTGATCGGATGCTTTATATAAAAAAATTTGTATAAGACCGGACCATGAAATGTTTAGTCTTGTTATATAACGCCGTTCATGACAAAGACTTTCATTTCACTAGGATAACTATAGGTAACATGACTTTAATCTTGAGTGAGTTGGGAACTCTTGCCTATGAGGGCGATCATTTGATTTGCATAGGGGCGAGTGGCCAGATCGCCGACTCAAACCTACCATTTTGGGGATCCGTCTGATTGGGGAGCTGGGAACTCAACTACATAAGACATAATTCACTCCTTCCCCAATTTAGGGGTAAGTAGATAAATTGCTCTCTTAAAGGCTGATTCTGGGGCTTGAACAATATGGCGCCACACTTTCTCTTGGCCCGAGAAGGATTTACTCATAGTAGGACTATGAAGTATTGTTCATTAGAGGAATTAGTAGTACTTAAGGAGTTAGATGTAATTACAGGGGCAAAACGGTAAATTGGTCTGGCCGTACTTACGAGCGATTTGTGAAGGGTCACCATATTGTTGATTGGTTATATCCAATGGACACAGAAATATATTTGTAGCACGAAGAGTGGAGCTATCAGTCTTTAGTGGAGTTTCCGACAGTTAACAGATGGTGGATATCGTGATTAAAGAGTTTAGTTAGTTATTCACGTACCGTTGAAACTTCAAGCTACAAGTCCATAAGATCCTCTTAGTAGCTCAATGGATTCATGTTGAGAATCAGTTTTTGGGTTAGTTTGAAGTGTTCAAATTAATAAGAGGAAATTTGATTATATATGATATAATTAAATTGCTTCAATTATATGTGATATAATTGATTTGATGTATTAGATACATTCATTGGAGGAATTATTATTAAATGCCATAAATAAAAAAAAAGAACTATGATTTATATATTGCATGAGATGTGATATTAAAACTATAGGTTATAAATATATTATTTATTTGTAATTAAATCAATTATGGGTTAATTGGTTTCAGTTTTTTCTCCTAATATCCAACTTAGTGGGAAGTTGTGATTAGTTATGGTAACGGATAGATAGAAGGAAAATCGTTTTCATTTTTTGAAAATGCGATCAATAAGCGATTGATAATTGAACGTACAAAAGAATATAGCTATACGATAGCTTAAGAGCATAAACAATTGTGCATCGAATTTACACTCGTTTGCTAAAGATCAAGTACTCAGTCTATACGATAGACTCCAGATTTCTCCCACTTACTCGATCGTCTATACGATCATTCAATTCCTCCTTCCCTCTACCAAATCCATACAGAGCCCACAACTCCAAAATCTCATACCGAGAATACCAAGGTAGCCTAGTG